>NC_089841.1:272899116-273199116 GCF_035609145.1 Eleutherodactylus coqui
TGAGGAGTTTGTCGTGACCGATGCCCAACATTTGGAAAGTTCCCGGAGTCCAGGTGATGAGGCTGGGGACTTCCGGCAACTGTCTCAAGAGCTTTTTGTGGATGAGGATGATGAGACACAGTTGTCTGTCAGTGAGGTAGTAGTATGGGCAGTAAGTCTGAGGGAGGAGCGCACAGAGGATTCAAAGGAAGAGCTGCTGGATGATGAGGTGACTGACCCCACCTGGCTTGCTAAGCCTACTGAAGACAGGGCTTCAGAGGGGGAGACAAGTGCAGCAGCAGGACAGGTTGGAAGAGGCAGTGGGGTGGCCAAGGGGAGTGGCAGGGCCAGAGCAAAGAATCTCCAAACTGCTTCCCAAAGCATCCCCGCGTGGCAAGCCTCCGTGCAGAGGGCTAGGTGTTCAAAGGTGTGGATGTTTTTTAGTGAGAGCGCGGACGACCGACGAACAGTGGTGTGCAACCTGTGCCGCACCAAGATCAGCTGGGGAGCCACCACTACCAGCCTCACCACCACCAGCATGCGCAGGTATATGATGGCCAAGCACCCCACAAGGTGGGACGAAGGCCATTCACCGCCTCTGGGTCACACCACTGCCTCTTCCCCTGTGCCCCAGCCTGCCCCACAGATCCAATCCCCCTCCCAGGACACAGACACGAGCGCCTCCCGGCCTGCACCCACACCCTCACCTCCACCATCCTCCACTCCATCCAGCAATGTCTCTCAGCGCAGCGTTCAGCTGTCGCTAACACAAGCGTTGGAGCGAAAGCGGAAATACGCTGCCACCCACCCGCATACACAAGCTTTAAACGTGCACATTGCCAAATTAATCAGCCTGAAGATGCTGCTGTACAGGGTTGTGGAAACGGAGGCTTTTAAAAACATGATGGCGACGGCGGTCTCGCGCTACTTGGTCCCCAGTCGCCACTATTTTTCCCGGTGTGCCGTCCCTGCCCTAAACCAGCACGTTTCCCACAACATAAACCGTGCCCTCACCAACGCGGTTACTGGGAAGGTCTACTTAATGAAGGACACGTGGACAAGTACTGGCGAGCAGGGACACTATATCTTCCTGATGGCACATTGAGTGAACTTGGGGAGGCTGGGACCGAGTCAGAGCCTGTGACCGCTCACGTGCTACCCACACCAAGGATAGCAGGTCCTACCTTGTTGCTGGTTTCTGCGGCGTATTATGCCACCTCCTCCAAAGCCCCCCCCCCTCCACCTCTCAATTAAGAAGTGGGAGCACGTTGCCAGCAGTCGGTAACTCGCAGCGTGGCAGCACAGCAGTGGGCAAGCGTCAGCAAGCCGTGCTGAAACTAATCAGCTTAGATGAAAAGAGGCATACGGCCCCCGACCTGTTACAGGGTCTGACAGAGCAGATTGACATCTGGCTTTTGCCTCTGAGCCTCCAACCGGGCATGGTCGTGTGTGACAACGGCCGTAACCTGGTGGCGGCTCTGCAGCTTGGCAGCCTCACATACGTGACATGCCTGACCCATGTCCTCAATTTGGTGGTTCAGTGGTTTCTGAAAAACTACCCCCACTTGTCTAACCTGCTTAGCAAGGTGCACCACATCTGAGCACATATCCGCAAGTCCATCACAGATGCTGCCACCCTCAGGATACTGCAACGTTGGTTTCAGCTGCCAGAGCACCGACTGCTGTACGACGTGCCAACGCGCTGGAATTCTACGCTGTACATCTTGGCCAGGCTGTACAAGCAGCATAGAGCAATTGTGGAATACCAGCTGCAACATGGGTGGCGGAGTGGTAGTCAGCCTACGCAGTTCTTTACAGAGGAGTGGGCACGGATGGCAGACATCTGCGAGGTCCTCGGAAACTTTGAGGAGTCTAGCCAAATGGTGAGCGGCGATGCGGCCATCATTAGTGTTACCATCCCGCTGCTTTGTCTGCTGAGAAGTTCACTGTTAAGCATAAAGGCCGACGCTTTGCAGTTAGAACAGGAGACGGGGGGTGACAGCATGTCGCTTGATATCCAGACAACCCTCACGTCTATATCTCAGCGCGTTTTGGAGGAGGAGGAGGAGGGGGAGGGGGAGGAGCAGGAGGGGAAAGAAACTGCTGGCCACACTGCAGAGGGTACCCATGCTACTTCCCTCTCATCTGTACAGCGTGTATGGGCTGAAAGGGAGGAGGATCCTGAAAGTGAGGACAGTGATGTGTTGCGTACTGGGACCCTGGCACACATGGCTGACTTCATGTTAGGCTGCCTTTCCCATGACCCTCGTATTAGGCGCATTCTGGACAACATGGATTATTGGGTGTACACCCTTCTCGACCCACTCTCATTCCCGAAGAGGAAAGGGGTACGAGAGTGATGCAATACCATAGGGCCTTGTTGAAAAAAGGGATGCTAAAGTTCCCATGTGACAGCACTAGCGGCAGAAGACGCAATTCAGAGGGCCAACTAGCAGGGGAGGCATGGGGATCAGGCAGCATGTCCAACGCAGGCAGCGGAACACTCTCCAAGGCCTTTGCCAGTTTTATGGCTCTCCAGCAAGGCTGTGTCACCACTCCCCAGTCAAGACTGAGACGGAGGGAGCACTGTAAAAAGATGGTGAGGGAGTACATAGCTGATCGTACCACCGTCCTCCGTGACGCCTCTGCTCCATACAACTATTGGTGTCAAAGCTGGACACGTGGCACAAACTTGCGCTGTATGCCCTGGAGGTGCTGGCCTGCCCTGCCACTAGTGTCTTTTCACAGAGGGTGTTTAGTCATCATGGTTAAGCGTACCTGCCTGTCAACTGCCAGTGCCGACATGCTTACACTCATTAAGATGAACAAACGCTGGATTTCCCTAGACTTCTTTTCTCCAGCGGCGGAAAGCAGCGGAACCGTATGATTCTTTTCACTGCAACAGGAGAAAAATGCATCCTCTATCACCACAAAAAAAGGGGGAATTAGCTTTGTCTATCCCTCTCGGATATTACTCCTCCTCCTTCTCCTCCTCAAACAGCATGTCATTACGCTGAACCGCCAATCTGTTAAAACCAATGTTTTCGGAGGGCTGTCTCCAGGCGCTGTTACAAATTACGCAACAATGAGCTGTATCTTTAAAAAAATGTGTTTCACCTGCCCTCAGGGTTAAGCAATTTTTCAGGGGTACACTGGTACTCTTGGTACACCAATTTTTCAGGCCCTCGCCTATACTCTTAGCCAACTAATTTTTCCACCTAAACTCCTGGTAAATAAATTTTTTCAGATGTTTGCCTATACTCTTGATACACCAATGTTTAAGGGGTTCACCTATACTCTTGCTACAGAAATGTTTGAGGGGTTAGCCTATACTCTTGCTATAGAAATGTTTCAGGGGTCCACCTATACTCTTGCTACAGAAATTTTTCAGGGGTCCACCTATACACTTGCTACTGAAAGGTTTGTGGGATTCGCCTACACTCTTGCTACAGAAATGTTTCAGGGGTCTGCCTATACACTTACTACTGAAAGGTTTCAGGGGTTCACCTATACTCTTGCTACAGAAATGTTTCAGGGGTTCGCCTATACTCTTGTTACTGAAAGGTTTAAGGGATTCGCCTATACTCTTGCTACAGAAATGTTTCAGGGGTCTGCCTATACACTTGCTACTGAAAGGTTTGAGGGATTCGCCTATACTCTTGCTACAGAAATGTTTCACGGGTTCGACTATACTCTTGCTACAGAAATGTTTCAGGGGTCCGCCTATACACTTGCTACTGAAAGGTTTGAGGGGTCCACCTATACACTTGCTACTGAAAGGTTTGAGGGGTCCGCCTATACTCTTGCTACAGAAATGTTTCACGGGTTCGACTATATGGATTTCCCATTGCTATGTAACTCACGGCACCTTGGGTCACACAAGGTGGAGGATGGGACCGAGCCTGACCCTGGACCCGCTCACGTGCTTCCCACACAGAGTATTGCGGGTCCTACCTCGATCATGGTTTTTCAGACTTATTATGCCACCTCCTCCTCCTCTGTGGGGTCTGGGGATCTGCGCTGGTTGACATGTATATGCTCTCGTGTTACCACAGTTATCTGAGACACTGGTTTGGACAAATCAAAAGAAGCATTACTGAATTAATGAGACGTTCACAGCAGTACTAGCATCCATGTCCGCTTTAGGCCCACGTTTGCTGAGGGTGTGGGCAGAGGCCGAGGTCCTTGGCGGGGTGAAACTCTGCCATGTGTGGGCACTCTGATTTCTTCATATTTAATACTGTCCCTGGGTTGCAGGGGCTCGCCTATGCTGTGGTGTTTTAGCTATCTGGCACAAATACACTGAATGACTTGGATAGGGCGCAGAGTGCAGATGTCTTTACCATTGCGTTGTTCAGCTATCTGATACCTACACAGAATGAATTGTGTGGGGACACATGGATTTCCCATAGCTATGTAACTCACGGCACATTGGGTCAACCAGGTGGAGGCTGGGACCGAGCCTGACCCTGGGCCCGCTCATGGTTTCTCTGGCTTACTATGCCACCTCCCCCTCCTGTTTGGGGTCTGCGTTGGTCAGCATGTATTATCTCTCATGCTACAAATTACCACAGTTATCCGAGATACTGGATTAGAGCATTAACAGGAAGCGTTAGTGATTTCATGAGCCTTTCACAGGGTCACTGTATACCTGTGGTGGCTACTTTTGCGACACCTCCTTCTTCAAGCCAATCTTTGGTGTTAGTATGCACTGCTGCATTGTGGAGATGTATAGAAGTGCTGGCACCTGAGTCTCATTTATGCCCACGTTTGCAGCTCCTGACAATTTTGTGACAGAGGTGGCACAGGACTGGAATTATGATCGGACGTCAATTTATCATCATTTCTCATCAACATTGTGGGCTATTGCCCACACTTTCAAAGAGGGTCGCTGCCTGGCCCTGCCAACCCTCTGCAGTGTGTGTCTCCAGTTCCTCCTCATCCAGTACGCACTTATAAATAGACATGAGGGTGGTGTGGCTATGAAGGAGAAGGTGAAGTTATGCCTCGCCTTACGAGGATCCCTAAGATGGAAGAGGCTGAGCGATAGCTTAATGTCTGCCCTGGGCCCAATCTACCCAGGCCACCTTGATGCTAGTATGGAGTACTGGGGAGAATGAGAGGAGCCGCCATGCAGCACTGAGTGCAACTTCAAATTGTGAGTGTGTAGCGGTAGAGAGCTGGAGAGAAATTGAAGACAATCGCCGGGAGCAGAACCCCACAGATAACTGGAACTGTGGCTTCTTCTGCCATCCTGAGAATCCTCCCTGTCACACCCCTGTTTGGCACCTGTGTTATGCTGGCTGATGTAACGTTTATGGACTGTTAATAATTTATTCGAGTAAACAAGCTCTACCAACCATTCCCGGTTTTGCTCAGAAAGTTATCCCTGTATGTGTGGACTATTTATTCCAACTTCTGGATTCACCGCAGTGGACGGAACAGTGGCGTCACGAGTGACAAGGACTTTAACGTAAACCGCGGATTGGGTTTTCCCTGTGAAACTCCCCAAGCAGTAACTTGGTCAGATCCCATACTACCCCTATCTACCCTGCTATTTCTTGGACTGTGCACCCGCTCCTCAGATGCTGCAGGGTGGAGCTTATGGTGTCATGAACAGAATGATTCCCCTGCGCCTGCACCTAAAATACGAAAACGAATTTCCTCCCCTATTTTCCTGGACACCGATAAAAATTGAATACCCATGTCTGAGTGCTATACGGATCACCGAACGGTCTTCCGGTTTTCCAACCCTCTAAGCCCTCTGATAAGGAAGAAAAAGTTACCAGAGAAACAAGACTGAGCTGACTGCAACATGTAGAAAGAAAATAAGGACTCTCCTAAACCCTGTTCTGGTGTGTCTAAAATGCGCTATGCACTGAGACGGGGACGTCTTGTGTTACTGGACAAAGTGGAACTTCCAGATTTATATTTGATGGCCGTGAGTGAAGAAGGCTGCATAGCCACTTAAAATGGTGCCCAGGCTTCTTCATCTACTTGTACTACAGAGCCCGCAAATCTTTCCTGCCACCAGTTTTTTGCCGTGGCTGTGAAAAAAGTAGGGGGGGTCTGTGGGTGAGCCATTGGATTATCCCAAGAGACTGGTGAGAGTGCTCCTGCAGGCGAGATGGCTACCAAAACTCTTCAGTACATTCCTGCTGTATATCCACCTGTTGAGCCATGTTTTTACTGGGGCAATGAGCCTGAACGTCTAGCCCTGCTTGCAGAAAATTCACCTGCTTGCTCTCCACTGGAGGAAAGACTGGGGTAGCCTCTAACCATAGACTCTGTTCCCAATGACCGAGTTACTCCCACTGCAGATACTGCCACAGCAGCAGAGGCGTAACCTGAAGCTCCTGGGCCCCCATGCAAAACCTGTAACAGGGCCCCCAACTATATTGCTTTATTCATAGTACTGGGCTCCCTATGAGGAGAGGAGAGGCCTTATGGGCCCCCTAAGGTTTCTGGGCCCGGGTGCAACCGCATCCCCTGCATCCCCTATAGTTACGCCACTACACAGCAGGACGGAGACTACAGCAGTTCCGAGTGGTAGAAGCAACTTGGTCAGGTCCCATGCTACCCCCAGGGGAGGAGATGGTAGAGCCCCGTGACAAGGCCTTATCTACCCCGCTATCTCCTTGGCTGTGGGACCACTCCTCAGATGCTGCAGCTGCACTACTCTAGACATGTTGGACAGCATGCTGGCTTTTACCATGAGCACCGCTGTACGGAGGTGGGATTTTGTCACATACAGATATCTGTGCCAATGTAGAGGGTTTTAAAGATGGTATGAAGAGGTGGAGGAAGAGATGGAGGAGGAAGGGGTTGAGGAGAGGATATACAAGGAAAAATTTCCTTTAGGTCTTTGGGGTACCATGAAACGTGGACCCCCATTTTCAGCTTCATGTCCCACCTGCAGGACATTAACCCAGTGTGTTGTTCAGAACATGTACGTAATGCCCGTGGTCATACTTACTGGACCACGTGTCTGTGGTCAGGTGTAGCCTGTCACCAACAGCATTCTGCAATGTCAAGGAATCATTATCTCACATAAGGCAGTCCAGGGCAGGGGTGGCTTAAGGCAAAGAAATGGCAACTGGATATCTGGTACTGTGGGTTAGTAGCTGTGCAATGTTTGTGTTTCGTCTCTGTGCTTGAGGATCGTTCGGGGGGTATTCTTTTTATGTTCTTATAGCTGGGATGGAGGGCTGGCTACTGACGTGGTACATAGTAATATAGTGTGTCCATCCAATTGATGATATGAGGCTATGCAGCTATTTCATTGGGGTCCTCCAGGATAGCATTGCTAAGAAACCCTTGAAACATTTGACCTACAATAAAAGTTTTCAGGTTTTTGACCCCTTTTTGAATGTTGGCACCACATTTTCTCAGTGCTAATCCAGTGGAAAAGACCCTGTCACTATAGAGTCCTTAACCCCTGGAGGACATGGCCTATTTTGGGCTTAAAGGGGTTGTCTCGCGGCAAACCTCAAACTTTTATTTTACCCCATTCCCCCTGTCACCCCCCTGGCATAAAATAGCAAAGTAAAGCGGTTTTTAAGCCGCTTGCTACTTACCGATCCGACGAAATAAGGACTTTAAAAAATCTTCTCCCAAGATGGCCACCGGTCCTTTCCCAGGGATGCACTGCGGTTTTCTCCCATGGTGCACCGCGGGTCTTCTCCTATGGTGCACTGTGGGCTCTGTGCGTTCCATTGCCGATTCCAGCCTCCTGATTGGCTGGAATCGGCACACGTGATAGGGCGGAGCTACGCGATGATGCGTAGAAGGGGGCGGAGCCAGAACACCGCTCGTGCCTGGACCGAGCAGAAGGGGAGAAGACCGCACAGCACAAGCACGTCTAAAAAAGCAAGAAGACATAAGAATTAGTCGGCACCATGGCGACGGGGACGCTAGCAACGGAGCAGGTAAGTGAATAACTTCTGTATGGCTCATATTTATTGCACGATGTATATTACAAAGTGCATTAATATGGCCATACAGAAGTGTATATCCCCCCTTGCTGCCGTGAGACAACCCCTTTAAGGACGCAATGATTTTTGGCGGATTTTAATCTCCATTTTTGAAAAGCCATAACTTTCTTATTTTTCCGTTGACGCAGCCGTATAAGGGCTTGTTTTTTGCGTGGCGAACTGTAATTTTTATCGGTGCCATTTTTGGGTACATAGACTATATTGTAAAACTTTTATTATTTTTTTCCGATCGCAGGGAGAGAAAATGCATCAATTCTGCCATAGATTTTTTTTTAAACGTTAATTATGCAGCAAAAATGACACAATATATTTTTTCTGCGGGTCGGTAACAATACCAAAAATACTTATTTTTTATAGGTTTTTCCACTTTTCTGCAATAAAAACCTTTTTAAAAAAAAAAATAAATAAATTCTAAATCGTTGCATTCAAAGTCCTATAAGTTTTTTATTTTTTCATGGACGGAGCTCTGTGAGGGCTTTTTTTTGTGAAACGAGCTGTAGTTGTTAATGGTACATTTTTGGGGTACATACGGCTTTTTTGATCAGTTTTATTGCCTTTTTAAATTAGCATTTTGCCTCCTTTTTTAGCAGGTTTTTTGTTCACCCTTTTTGCCATGTAGCAATAAAAGTGTGTTCAACTTATTGTACGTGTTGTTACGGACACAACGATCCCAAATATGTGGGATTTTTAATTTTTTTTAATGCTAATATGAGAAAAAGCCGCCAAAAAAGTGTTTTCTACATTTTTTTTTACAGTTTTATTTTTTGTACATTATTTTTAATCTTTTTTTACACCATTTGTGTCTCTCTGGGGGACTTACACCATACCAGCTCTGATCACTATGATAAGGCATTGCAGGAATTCTCTCCTGCAATGCCTTATCGCTTATTACAGTGATCATAGGCAATGGCAATACAAGACGCCGGTATCTGGCATCCTGTTGTCATGGCAACCAGCCGGGCTCTCTGCAATTATATCACGAGAGCCTGACAACATCACAGAGATCACTACAGGGAAGGGGTTAACAGCGGGGGGCACACCCCCGCTGTTGCAACGGGAGGCCGGCTATCAGTGACAGACAGCTCCTGCTGCCAGGTAGCGCGAGATCACTTATGAAAAAAATAAAATAAAAAAAGAATACATAACCTAAGAAGCATTGTCTGGCTCCGCTGCATCTTCTCCTCAGTCCCTGGCAGTTGTCTTCAGCATGTCTTTTGGCTAGGGATTAGAAAATCTCTGCCTCCAGGAAGCGCCACCTCTGATTGGCTGAGTGGTGTGATGCTGAACCAATCAGAGCCAGCACTCACTGAAGCAATCACAGCCATTCATACGCTGGCTCTGGTTGGGTCGCGGCGCTCAGCCAATCAGAGGCAGCACTTCTTGGAGGAAGGGATTTTCTAATCTCCCCTGCCAAAAGAGATGCTAAAGACAAATGCCTGGGACTGGGGAGAAGATGCAGCAGAAACGGACAGCACCGGAGAGGCTTAGGGCTTAGCTTAGGGCTTTTACAGTTGGATTTCCTACTGTCAAAGTTGCATCGCACAACACAAAAACTGCATTTTCATGCAATGCGCTGCAACAGAGAGGAAGGCTTCATAGAGAAACGTAGGCTTTAACCCTTTGCAATCCATTTTTGTTTTCAGGGTTTCCTAGGGGGCTTACTCTTTCTGCCATTATTCAATGGCACCATCTGCTGCCTAGAGCCAGTACTGCGGTATGGAACATGCTGGAGAGGCCCTCGACAACAGAGCGGCCGGTAATGTACAGTAATAATACCCTGCCGGACGTCTTCCAACATCAGAGCTGTACAGCCTTTAATAAGAATGTCTTTAGACGTCAGACAGTGGATTGGAAAGCGTTAAAAGCTCAAAAGTTGCGCGCATTTCGCGAAACCCGCAAGGTTTTTGACTCACAATGTCGCATTCTACAAAACATCGCAAATTTGAAGGAACCCGTAGGAAAGCATGGGCTTCACATACATGCGATTTGTAGCATTGCTGCAGCGCAAGAAATTCACGCGACTTAGTCGCCCGTGTGAACGAGGCCTTATAGTATGACTTCCATGGAGAAATGATCCCTGTTTCCAATTTGGAAATCAGTGTTCTAAAAATGGCCAATTTGTACTGTTAGTTTTTACTTGCATTTCTGTAAATATGATGATTGCTTTTTCTTGCCCACAACAGCCATCTTCCTCCTTATGTGATCTGTATCAAATGTATTTGTTTACAGATGTAGTTGTACAACTTTAAGACCGATACAGCAATAGGAAAAAAATCTAATCTGAAGAGAGTCGATCTTTGCTTTCATTGGTAACATATGTTTGAAACAGGGGGAATTCTGTCATCAAATATATCATCTGTGAAATTATAGACCTAGACGGTCTGAAAAATTGATGACAAGTGACGGACCAAGAGGTATGACTTGAAGCTCTGGATCCCAATGCAATATCTTTAACAGTGCCCATGGGTGTAATTCTATATCCATAGCATTCGTAGCAACTGCTATGGGACACGGTGGTTGAGGGCCCACTCAGGTGCAAGAACATTGTATCTTTTAGTAGGAAACAAGTTGGTGGCTTTCTGCTACCGTATCCAGCACTACTATGTGGGTTCTCAGATATATATGCTGTTATCCATGCCTTCAGTTGCTACTTATGCTGCAGTTGGAGTTTCCAGTCTTTAGGTGGTAGCGGCCCATCTCATTTTTTTATGGGGGCCCATGAATTCTAGTTACGTCCCTGCAGCGCTCCCACCTATCATGTACTATTTGTTACACTGATATAGTTTTATGGGTTAGAAGGGTCCTTGAGTCCTATGAGCTGACTGAAGAGGCTGCGGTACTTGGCTGAGCAGCATGCCCTCTTTTCAGGCTTGTGACATCACATACATTGGTCACATGGCCTGAGAGCAGCTGCTGCAATGCTAGGAATGCTGATATTGTCAGGTTTTGCTGCTGGGACCTGTAGTTCTATGAGGTTCCAGCAGCACAGCTTCACAGGTGTGGGATAATTGAGCTGACTGGATGTGGAGTTTTTGTGCCAGCCAATCTTCACTGGTCTGCTGCATATACATACTAGCTGCTCTGGCTAGAAGATGTTGGTCATTTATTCATCCTATGTTATTTCCACTCAGAGCTGGGTGTTATGCATGTCTGGTCTAAAGTGTTTCTCTCACCTTCCCTGAGGATGGTCTGGACACCTGTATTCCCTGACTGCATCTAATGCTTACCCCTTTTGGCATCACCCACCTGAGCACATACATGACCCCATCTGATGTCATGTGTCTGATGTCAGGTGGGTGATGCCAGACACTGTTTCTTTTATGTCAGTTCGGTGTGGTCTGGGGAGACTTGCGCTACCTATTTGTATGAGAGCTCTGAGTGGACTTCCCAACACCCTGGGGGGTTGTGCTTTCATGCATTATGTGTTGTGTGCATCTGTGCAGGTGGCTGGACATGTGAGTGAACAGTGATGTGTTCTGTTGGGTCTGCGCTGGTGGCCAGACATGTGGTATGCACAGCTGTGTTCTATGTTGCATGCAATCCCTGGTGTGAACTGTGTCCTGTCCTGCCTTGGATTGCTTACCATCTCTGGGCTAATTAGGTCCTTGAGTTCTAGTGTGGGGCTGTCTCTATTGGGACAATTGCCCCGCTTGCAGGCAGGACTCCTGGGGCTAATTGTCTCTTTAGAGTAGGGTCCAGTGAGACAACAAAGACCCTTGAAGTGGGCTCGCGGGCTTAAGTATCTTGGCCAAAATATGAACTAAAACCTTGTGCAATCTATAGTTATTCCATCTTGCTATTTGCGCAAGTGAGTTTTGAGCATTTGTCAGTCATGATTTATGTCTGTCCGTGAGTCCTGTTCCCAATTTGCAGTTCACTGTCCCTTGGTGTTACGTATGTGCGTTTGTGTAGTATCTCAGGTTACGCAGCCAGTGGGTCCTTGCGTTCTTGCTGAGGCGTGGTGTGCCCCTCGAATATAGCCGGTATGCAGTGAAGTGACAGCAGTGCTTACCCAAGCACCTTGACCACCTCAGAAAGCTGATCAGCGGTAGTCCCAAGTGGCGGACCCCAACCGATCAGATCCTGAGGATAGATTTAATATGTTTGTCCCAGAGAACCCCTCTAAATGTATGATGAGGACCTCACTGCAATCATTCTGCGCACCGCAGACTTTATCAGCACTCGTTCCTCTTGTGTCTAATAAGTCTAAAGAGGATGATGCTGGAATCCTTGATGCAGAAACCGCCCACGGGGCGATGCTTCATTCTTGGCTTATAAAGAATGAAATACCAGTCTGTTAAATAGGTGAGGATTATTCTTCATAGTCTAAATCATAAAGATATCATTTTAAGCTGTTATTTCCACCTTTTCAAAAAAGCATCACAACTACTAAATCATTTCCCTCCTGTGGGACTTTTATCAGTAGACCGCTCACTTAATTCATCACAATCTCATTGTCACAAACTATGTGCGCGGCTTGCAGATCTCTGCAGCTAATATTTACGGAAACATCGGTGACTTCATCCGGATTCTGCTATAAATACTCATTTCAAATGTCCATATCTTAAGAACGCTTGGCACAAAAGATGCTGATATTCAAGGTACGACACGTTCCATCGACTGGAGTGAAATGTATCAGAGTCCATCTACAACATTTCTATTAAGACACTGATAGAAGGTAATCCTCTCCAAGATCTGCACATAACGTGGATTTTGACCACGGAATTCACTTTTTGCATTGCAATGGATGAAATCCGGAGCGAAAATCTGTCATTTTTGTGTGAAAGTCTGCAGCACGACTATTTTCCACAGTGGATTCTTCCACTGTGAGTGAATGAGGTTTATTTAAACCCTCATTCATTTACATCGCACTGTACATTGTTGCAAAATTTCCACCAGGGTTGCTAATCTGATTTTTTCTTTATTTCTGCACAATTTATCCAAAAATCACAGACAGACACCGTTTTTTTAAGAATATAAAAGTGACAGTGGTGAAGTTATAGGAGTCTCAGGAGTCACAATTGCAAGCGGGCCCCTAAGCCTGGTGGGCCCAAAGGCATCCCGCAGCACAATGAAAGCCACGGTGCCGGCTCCTGACCGCTCAGACCACGCAGTAACAGAAGAGATGCAGCACACTATATAATGTGGCTCGGCTCCTCCCCAGCATCTTTGGAGTCTCAGGACAGGAAGCGCCACAGTCGGTGGCAAGAGACGCGCTACATTACATAGTCAGAAGCGTTGTGTGCGCTGCATCTGCTGTGTGAGTAGCAAAGATAGTAATCGTGCAGTCGGAGTGGTCAGGAGTCCGAGCAGCATGAGAGGTTAGCACAGAACCTTTGGGGTTAGTTTTAACCTGCGGGTCATAGGGGGGAAATGTGGATTATATGATGGCACAGAGGGGGCCACAGTGGCAATAATGGTGTTAATAGTGGCCCCCACTGTGTTTTTACAACGTAAGGGCGGCCATACAGGGGCATAAGCCCATATGTACTCTCTATCGAGTGACGTATCTGTGCTATGCCAGACGCATGATTGCGTGTTCTAGTGCCCATATCGGTGCTTTTTAATGTCCTTTTTTGCGCGACCGGGACCGGCAGCTCCATGTTTGAGTGGATGGGTAAGCTAACTTAGTAGGCCCAGGTATTATCGTTTAATCCCGTGAAATTGCGCAGTTTAGTGTGAGCTCTTTTTGTGATGGGGGCCTTTGGTGCGCAATTGTACACCAAAATAGAGTGTTGCGCATTTTTCTCCTACGCCAAAAATGCACACAGAAAAAAAACACGTGTGAAGGAACCCATTACAATCAATGTGTTATATTTGCTGCTCATTCGACATACAGATTCTGCGGCCACAAATTGCGCCCATGTGTGGTTTCTTCCGCGCCTTCACGCATCCAAATCCGCAGTTAGCATCTGGATTTTGGTGTGGAATTTATTGCGACTTGTGGGGTGTTGTGCGACGGATTCACCCCGAGTGAAAGGTCCGAAGAGAGAACGCCCACGCTCTGATCTCATGCATGCTATATGGTCCTGCTTTCCCTGTGATGTCATTAAGGGCTCGTCATACCACCGGTCTTACATCAGTTGTGTGTACATTTACAACAAACGGCTGCCATCCTCTAGATCCTCGCAGCTGGCATTGTTTTACCAACACAAGAGTAAAATGTCGTATCTGGGTACAACTCTTATCTACACACATGATAAAAAACGGGGAAGAAAAACATTTTTTATTTCCCAAAAGAAGAAAGGAAAATAAATAGAGAAAGTTCTGATGCTTCATTTTCCCTGCAGCATTTAATCACAACTTCAAAGTTTAATTGCTCTTTTCATCCATCCCAGCAGAAAATAACAGTAATGGAAAGAGACAGGTCCAAAGATTAATTGTTTTTTTTTCTTGGCATGTCCTTGCAAGGAGATAACCCTGTGTTCTGGAAGTCATTACAAAGAGAGATACAAAGTTGGCTCCTACCTAGTCTTCCTCTAGCCTGGACCTGATTCATCCTATAGTAGCCAGCAAATATTAATATTGTCAGCTGTTGCGGGCGCGTCCTACGGCTCCGCCATGTCACAACATCTCTGCCTCATTCTATTCATTAGATTTCCAATCAAAGCATTTGTAGTCTGGTAGCAGGAAACGGTTCATAGATGATTGCTGCTAAGGACAGCCATGCTACATCAATACTGATTAATGCACTCGGGTAACACTGGCCATACATATTAGATGGAGGTTGGACGACCCTGCGGATTTCGGCATGTCCAGCCAGTGGTGTCCAGACTTTACCCCGATGGCAGATGTTGGGGGAAAGAAGAATCAGCCTGTTGGATTTTCCCATGTCCGATTCTTTTGTTTTCATGGGAGAGAATTTTACTCCCCTCTGCCCATTCTGGATACATGGGGGGGGGGGGGGGGGGATCAGATGGAATAACTGTATGGCTGGTAGCTATCTCAAATATATGGCCAGCTCAAGTTTTGTATGTGATCACAAAGACCGTATATAAAGCTACAAGGTTACCCAACCGTGCTCAAGGCCTGTAATTTAATGTTTTCGATTAGATTATATAATAGTCACCACAGTTCTACTGAAGTACATTTGTATAGTCATACAACCCTCTGGTGCTCTAAGTTTGATTGAGTAGAATCATGGTTGCTTGAGATCATCAATATCAGATGGGTGGGAGTCCGCCGCTCAGGAACCCTGCCAATCAGCTGAACGAAGTGGCGTCTCCTCGATCAATTTCATATCAGTCGGACCCGCTGCTCAGGACCCCAACAATCAGCTGAATGAAGTGGGTGCAGCACTCAGGTGAATGCTGCAATCCCTTCTATGGCCTGTGGCATCACGTTCCTCCGTCATAAGGTCTAAGAGCAGCTGTGTCCCATCCAAGTGAGCGGGACTGCCCTGCTATAGCAAGTATAGCTGGTATGAACTGTATAGCGCTGTGCCTGGTATGCAGCAAAGTGGTTGCCAGAGTCACTTCAGACTGCTAATCAATGGGGGTCCCAAGTGCCAGACCCCCACCAATCTGATATTGATCCCCTATCTTGAAGATAAGTCAATAATATGTTAGCCCTATTAAAACAAAATCGCTCTCTGATTCCAGTTTAAAACAACATCATGTAAATTTAGGCATTAATAAAGGACATCATTTTCTGAGAATGTTAAAATGGTTCCCAGGTTTTAGGCATGTGAGATACAAATATTGGGCTTGCAAACAGCTCACAACATGTCTTCCTTACAAGGAATACAGTACAGTGTAAACCGGGGTCTGGCTGGCAAATTTTATTCCGAGAGGCAAGCAGACTATGAGCCGGGAGGCAAGCAGACTATGAGCCAGGAGGCAAGCACTGGCCTATGAGTCGAGGCTCATCCTAAAGGTAGAAACACGCGGTGCGGATGACTGCACAAAGACAAACTATGCCCACCGGCTAATGGCAGGGCAGATTATTGCCAATATTGTGCAGTCAGTAACCTCTGTGAGTAGGTGGAATTTGGCAGTCTACAGCCAGCACACTAACATCCATACATAACTAACCTCAGTATGTACATACAGCACCAAAATCAAGCTCAGAAGATAAATATAGCACCAGAACCAAGATCATAACATGCATATAGTACCAGAACCAAGATCATAACATGCATATAGTACCAGAATCAAGATCATAACATGCATATAGTACCAGAATCAAGCTCATGCCATAAATACATAAATACAAAATCAAGAAGTTTATTTCATCTCTAAATAGCCAATTTCAGACAAGTGTTTTGAGGTCATAATACAGAGGAGTGTCCCCGCCTTAGAGTGAGTACAGTACAGGGTTATTACAGATGATCTTCTCCATGTGGAACCCTCATAACTGATGTTTAATGACACTCAGATAGATAAATTTGATATAAATGAAAACAGACACTTAAAAAGTTTTGTTGCGCAACATTAAAAATGGTTTCCACATCAGAAGTGATCAGTGTGGCCCCCTTTGTCATCGGACACACATGGAGCCTGTAGTCAAGTTCCTGCAATAGATTTTGTAGCCGATCACAACTGACTGATGCAATGGCTTCTGTAATGCATTGTCACAGATGATGGTGGGTGGTAAGGGGTGAAGAGTCCGCAGAGCAAGCCCACAGCAGAGGAGACATCGGGGGTAGAGATGGTCACTTGTCATGGTGGCTCTACCGTACCCTCCCGAGTTCTAGGTAGCATGGGACCCGTCCACGTCGCCACAGGGGGAGGTCACGGCAAATACATAGGAAAGGTAACCGGGAAAAGTTACCCGAAAGTCTTTAGTTGTCACGAGTGACGCCACCATTCCTTTCCTTTGATGCAGCTCCTCCTTGGAATGCACAGAGCCCACTTAAAGTAGTACTTGTCTGGACAAAGCGGGAACAGTCAATAATGTCCGCTTTACTGAATGTAGTAAATTCAACATAAAATACAATCCTATGGTAGAATAGGCAAAGCAGCAGTGGAGCTATGAGGGGCATACATACAAAGTCCACAGTCCCAGTTATCTGTGTCTTGCTTCCTATTCCCGAATCAATGCTTTCAACACTGGCTTGCGTACAGTAACTCACTGACCACTTACATACGAACGTCTCCTTCTCTCTGAGCACCCAACATCAGCACTGAGGATGCTTTAGATTATCCACAGAGGCAGAACATCCGGCACTCTCTCAGGCTCCTCCATCTTTTCCACACACAGACTGAAGGTGTCTGTGTGCAGGCAGACACCAATTCTTTCTCTCCTTCCTAACTGACTACCATCCACTTTGCAACTCCTCATATGAACTCACTCTCTTACATCTTGCAAACACATATATCACGCACGATCATGTGACTAACAAAATGATACACACAAACTGACACAATTTCCAGACATACCCAGACACTTAACCCTTGAGGTGCTGCAGACATGCAATACACATAATGCTGATTCATGCTACAAGCAAAACAAGGATATTACAAAGGCACAAGACAGACATAGATCATTCAAACACATTCTAGGGAAACTTCCATTCACTTTAGGCCACTACAGGGGGGCAGGTAGACTCTAACACTCCTCAAGAGAAATAAATCGCACAGTGTAAGGTCCGGGGAATGTGGAGTCCAAGGAACACTATCATCACCATCTGCACGGCCGATCCATCTGTTTGGTGGTCACCTATTAAACTCACTTCTGACTCTTCATTATGAAAATGAAGAGTCCGGTTACAACCGAACAACTACAGCTGTAACAAAGTTTAAAATGACTCTTGATGCATTAAGATAACTTTCTGTGCCAGTGTATTTACCCTTTCAGTAGTTTTACAATGCGTTTGTTCTGTTTAGATAACAAAACCTATTTAATGGTGATGATTATCTGTTCAGTTGCATCTAACCTTTGGTCACTCCATGGATCAATTCTCCACGTGTCCTGTCTTTCTTTTAGTTCGGCGGCTGACATGTTGGTGGTGGCCTTGATTGTATCTCGCCATCTTGTTCTTTGTCGTCTTGATCTTCTCTTCCCACTGACCTTGCCGAGCATCAGTCCTGTTACCAGTGAGTTTGTGCGCATCATGTGGCCAAAAAGAGAGCCGCTGCTTGATCATTTTAGCCTCTAGTGATATATTTTCGGTTTGGTGCGATCTAACACCACTTGTTCATTCTCATGGCAATCCAGGGTATCTGTAGCATTCTCCTCCAGCATCATAGTTCAAACACATCAATTTTCCTTCTGTCTGTGTTTCTGAGAGTCCAACTTTCGCAGCCATCAGTCGTTATGGGAAAGACGATGCATTGACCAGTCCGGTGTTTGTTACAATGCTGATATCCTCGCTTTTCCAGATCTTTTCCATTCCTTGCATTGTATTCCCACCAAGTGTAATCCGCCACTTGATCTCAGGTCCAGATTGCCCTTTGCAATCGAATCGATTTTGGATCCAAGGAAGATGAAATCTCGGACCGACTCGACTTCTTCGTTGTTAGTTTTTATGTTCTCTGTGCCGTTGCCTACCGCGGTCATGACTTTTGTTTTCTTGCTGTTGAGGTACAGTCCCATGCATTCACTGTCCTTTTACGCTTGTCGGATAAGGTATTCCGGGTCCCTTTCACTTTCGGCCAGCAGGGTGGTGTCATCTGCAGATCGGAGGTTGTTGACATTTCTGCCACCTATTTTGACTCTGATTTCTGATTGGTCCAGATTGCATCGCCTCATGATCGTTTCTGCGTATAGACTGAAAAGGACTGGTGATAGAATGCAGCCTCGCCGTACGCCTTTCTTGATCCCGAACCGATCCGTGTTTCCATAAGCCGTCCTGACTGTTGCTTCTTGGTTGATGTAAAGCGACCTTATAAGCCGATGAAACACATGTACACGTCCTGATGATACTCCAGGGTCTTCTCCATGATCCAGCGCAGATTCACGATTTGGTCTCTGGTGCCACGATCTTTGCAGAAGCCAGCTTGACCGTCCATCCGTTCCCGTTCAACAATTGTTGCAATGCGTTTTTGTATGATTTTTAGATGACTTTGCTCACATGCGGTATGAGAGCGATGGGCGCTAACTAGAACATTCTTCAGCATCACCTTTTTTTTGGAAGTGTGATGAGGACAGATCTTGTCCAGTCTTTGGGCCACGATTTGGAGCTCCAGATCTTCTGACATACATTGGTTTGGATCTTGACTGACACTGGTTTGAGCAGTTTGGCTGGTATGTGATCAACGCCCGGAGCTTTCCTGTTTGGTAGTTGTTTCTGGGCCCATGTGACTTAATGGTTTAAGATAACTTGTCACAATCAGTTAAACTTTGCTACTCTAAATCACAATTATTAGTAGCACTCATGTAATAGCAACCTAAGGCTTTCTACACATGAGCAATGCGTTTTTACGCTGGATGCATTGCAGCAGGAGAACGCATGAAAAGGAAAAAGCCGTGATCAAGTCCCAATCAAAATTTAGTTTTTTCGTCCCTGCACATGGGTATAATAACAAAAATATACGCTGCAACGTGGAAATCCCCGGTCGGCATAAATCCTCCGAATGACTTCTAATGCTTAACTAGAGCCAGTTGTCTTCTTTTTCTGACGGTGGACGGAACTAAACTCCCTCCCCCTCCCTTTTTTTCAGCTCTCATAGACATCTATGGGAGCCTCCAGCATATCTTGGCAAAAAGATAGGGCAAGACCTATCTTTTCCGGTTGCATATAAAATAGGTCGCTGTTTTCAGTCGCTGAAGTCCTATTACTCACGATGTGAAATTTTTACGCAGCTACAAAAAACTCATCTGAATGACTACATTGGAATCCAAAGCTTCAGACGGTCCCAATATTTTATGGCAGTTAATTTAGCCACGTAAAAATGCTGATGTGAATGAGGCCTTATTGTGGAGCTGGTAGATGTCCGTCAGGTTGTATTCATGTTTTTAAAGGGCCACTACACTGATTTTTTACATTCATTTGCTATGTAGCTATCCCTCCAGTATATATAAGTGAGCTACTGTTACCGGTAGTTAGTTATTTCTGTTTGACTCTTTCGGCCTCCTTCTCCTTAGTTAGTCAGGTGATCTCAGTTCTGACCAGCTCAGATCTACTTGGGGTTATGTATTCATTTTCTAGTCACTTTCTCAGTTTGTGCAATGCTTTTACATGGATCTACAACTGAAATAGCTTAGAGGGAGATACAAGCACTCCTATCACAGTTATTAATGATAATTACACAGCTCCTGCCACACAGTTATAATAGAGGAGATCACAGCTCATCCTCCTGACTGTATACTTATAGTCTGTAGCTTACTTAGGTGAATATAGAAGGCAATGAATTAAACTATCCCCCCAGCAGGCTGAATGGTATAACCTCAGCTAAGGCTCTGCTGATGCATCATTGGAATGATTGAAAGTAAAACTAAAACTCTCACTCTCAAGAGGGTGCTCGATAAGCATCAGATAGGGGGCTGCACTGCAGGGAAGTGATTGGGAGACCTACGGAGAATGACAGGCAATCAGGTGAGAGGGTCGGGGATGGAAAAATGTGTTTTCGCTGGAATAGTCCTTTAATTCAATACATTTAGCAGTACAGTAAAATGTTTCATATGTATTTGAGAAATTGTACAGTTATTGTAAATCTGTCGATGTTCAGCCCCCACTCTAATGCATTTCCCCACAGGGGAAATTTATTCATGCCCTTGATTCCTGGCAACGAGCACAGAAATTACTGCAAACAAGATGCTAATTGTTATCAACAACCCTTGTCTTTTTCCTTGTCATTTACTGTTAGCCAACCACTTCCAGCTCTGACTACTAGCTGATCCCAAACTAAAGTGCGCTTCATGCCAGAAATAGACTTAGGAATAATGACTCTTCACCATATGAATTACTAGCTTACCCGTTGCGCGTTGCTGCAAAGACATGCATACATACATACATTTGTTTTTATATATCTAGATAACAACCAATCACAGCGCAGCTTTCATGTTACCTCAGTATAATATATAACAACCAATCACAGCGCAGCTTTCATGTTACCTCAGTGGTATAATATATAACAACCAATCACAGCGAAGCTTTCATGTTACCTCTGCGGTATTATATATAGCAACCAATCACAGCGCAGCTTTCATGTTACCTCAGTGGTATAATATATAGCAACCAATCACAGCACAGCTTTCATGTTACCTCAGCAGTATAATATATAGCAACCAATCACAGCGCAGCTTTCATGTTACCTCAGTGGTATAATATATAGCAACCAATCACAGCACAGCTTTCATGTTACCTCAGCAGTATAAGAAATAGCAACCAATCACAGCACAGCTTTCATGTTACCTCAGCAGTATAAGAAATAGCAACCAATCACAGCACAGCTTTCATTTTACCTCAGCATTCTCAATATCCAGCAATTGTCAAGCGAAGCGTTCGGCGGATGCATCATTTTGTAGTTGAACACGCTTGCTTATAATGCCTTTTGCTTTCGTGCTTGAGATGGAAATCAAACGATCGTTGTCTGGGGGGCATAACTGTCGATAATGCTCACACGGGCGCCACGTATCGTAGGATAGTTGTACTATGCCAGTAATCTTCCCAGGAGTGTACTCAACAACTTCCCAAAGTTTCATGGCGATTGGATGAATGGTGTAATAATGCATAAAGGACAGACAGAAAGACCGACAGACATACATACATACATTTATATATAGAGAGATGACATCAGGAAGTGAGAGAATTAGATTCCGTACGTAAAATTTGGACGCTAATTCTTTTGTGCTTAGAATTGAATAATCGAGTTGGGACCCATTAACTTTTCTTATTTATGACATAATCAATGCTCGTGCAAAATTTCATGTTTCTATGACATCGGGAAGTGAGAAAATTAGATTCCGTACGTAAAATTTGGACGCTAATTCTTTGGCGCTTAGAATTGAATAATCGAGTTGGGACCCATTAGCTTTTCCTATTTATGACATATTCAATGCTTCTGCCAAATTTCAAGTTTCTCTGACATTGAGAAGTGAGAGAATTAGATTCTGTACGTAAAATTTGGACGCTAATTTTTTCTGTGCTTAGAATTAAATAATCGAGTTGGGACCCATTAACTTTTCCTATTTATGACATAATCAATGCTCATGCCAAATTTCATGTTTCTATGACCACGCGAAGTGAGAAAATTAGATTCCGTACGTAAAATTTGGACGCTAATTTTTTGGCGCTTAGAATTGAGTAATCGAGTTGGGACCCTTGAACTTTTCCTATTTATGACATAATCAATGCTCGTGCCAAATTTCAAGTTTCTACGACATTGGAAAGTGATGGAATTAGATTCCGTACGTAAAATTTGGACGCTAATTCTTTTGCGCTTAGAATTGAATAATCAAGTTGGGACCCATTAGCTTTTCCTATTTAGGACATAATCAATGGTCGTGCCAAATTTCATGTTTCTACGACATTGGGAAGTGAGAGAATTGGTGGCAATGATGGAAATCAAACGATCTACGTTGGGGAGGGGCGTAACTGTCAATGCTCGCACATGTGCCATTTATCATAGGATAGTTGTACTATGGCTATAATCTTCCCAGGAGTGTACTCAACAACTTCCCAAAGTTTCATGGCAATTGGATGAATGGTGTAGTAGCGCATAAAGGACAAACAGACAGACAGACATGCAGACACACACGCAGACAGAAACACACGCATACATTCAATTTTTATATATATAGACTAGCTTACCCGCATTGCTACGAAGACAGACAGACATACATTCGTTTTTATATATCTAGATAACAACCAATCACAGCGCAGCTTTCACGTTACCTCAGCGGTATAATATATAACAACCAATCACAGCGCAGCTTTCATGTTACCTCAGTGGTATAATATATAACAACCAATCGCAGCGCAGCTTTCATGTAACCTCAGTAGTATAAGAAGTAGCAACCAATCACAGCACACCTTTCATGTTGCCTCAGCAGTATAATATATAGCAACCAATCACAGCACAGCTTTCAAGTAACCTGAGTAGTATAAGAAATAGCAACCGATCACAGCACAGCTTTCATGTTTCCTCAGCAGTATAAGAAATAGCAACCAATCACAGCACAGCTTTCATTTTACCTCAGCATTATCAATATCCAGCAACTGTCAAGCGAAACGTTCGGCGGATGCATCATCTTGTAGTTGAACACTCATCCCGTTGCTCGTAATGCCTTTTGCTTTCGTGCTTGAGATGGAAATCAAACGATCTTTGTCTGGGGGGCATAACTGTCGATGCTCGCACGCGGGCCACCTATCGTAGGATAGTTGTGCTATGCCAGTAATCTTCCCAGGAGTGTACTCAACAATTTCCCAAAGTATCATGGCGATTGGATGAATGGTGTAGTAATGCATAAAGGACGGACGGACGGATGGATATATATAGATGACATCAGGAAGTGAGACAATTAGATTCCGTACGTAAAATTTGGACGCTAATTCTTTTGCGCATAGAATTAAATAATCGTGTTGGGACCCATTAGCTTTCCTTATTTATGACATAATCAATGCTCGTGCCAAATTTCAAGTTTCTATGACACCGGAAAGTGAGAAAATTACATTCCGCACGTAAAATTTGGATGCTATTTCTTTTGCACTTAGAATTAAATAATCGAGTTAGGACCCATTAACTTTTCCTATTTATGACATAATCAATGCTCATGCCAAATTTCATGTTTCTATGACATCACGAAGTGAGAAAATAAGATTCCGTACGTAAAATTTGGACGCTAATTCTTTGGCGCTTAGAATTGAATAATCGAGTTTGGACCTACTAACTTTTCTTATTTATGACATAATCAATACTCATGCCAAATTTCAAGTTTCTATGACACCGGGAAGTGAGAGAATTAGATTCCGTACGTAAAATTTGCACGCTAATTCTTCTGCGCTTAGAATTAAATAATGGAGTTGGGACCCATTAGCTTTTCCTATTTATGACATAATCAATGCTCGTGCCAAATTTCATGTTTCTATAACATTGCGAAGTGAGAAAATTAGATTCCATACGTAAAATTTGGACGCAAATTTTTTGGCGCTTAGAATTGAATAATCGAGTTAGGACCCATTAACTTTTCCTATTTATGACATATTCAATGCTCGTGCCAAATTTCATGTTTCTATGACATTGGGAAGTGAGAAAATTAGATTCTGTACGTAAAATTTGGGCGCTAATTCTTTGGTGCTTAGAATTGAATAATCGAGTTGGGACCCATTAGCTTTTCCTATTTATGACATAATCAATGCTCGTACCAAATTTCAAGTTTCTATGATATTGGGAAGCGAGAAAATTATTGGCAATGATGGAAATCGAACGATCTACGTGGGGGGGCGTAACTGTCGATGACGCTCGCACGCGCGCCATTTATCATAGGATATTTGTACTATGCCTATAATCTTCCCAGGAGTGCACTTAACAACTTCCCAAAGTTTCATGGCGATTGGATGAATGGTGTAGTAGCGCATAAAGGACAAACAGACAGACATACAGACACGCAGACAGACAGACACGCATACATTCATTTTTATATATATAGATTACACAGTTATAAAAGGTAGCGAGCCCAGAGGACACTTGGAATACTTGGATACTTTGTATCTACAGCATGTAACGCCTGTCCAACGCGGTGACCACCAGCATCTCATTCACTATAGAAGCCCCTGACACAACAGAGAGCAGAGAAGGACAAAACAAATGTCACCAATGCCTACAGCAGCAGCGCTCTACTATATACTATATACTGTTCTGGTCATCACAAGGAGGAGGCTGGAAGATACTGGAAGTTTTGTAACGGTCGTGGGATGAGGACTTTCATGATAGTCGCTGATTACACTGCTGAAACGATTTCTTGGTCATTTTGTGTTTTTTCTCCTGGAACATAATTTTCTATGTCGGCTAAAACTTTGTTTCTGCTGATTCCACCAGATTTTCACCATTTATTGCCATCATCTTTATGGCATGGTGGGAAGATCTTATATTTTCTGTGTTATTTTTCCATTTTGTTCATCGGTGGTCCGGTATGGCTGTTACATGGACATTGCGGACTGTATGGGCCGGGGGTTTCCTTGCGCAGAAGGCGCTGTTGGGACTAGGATGCCAGAACACCGCGGGACATCGCGGAGGATGGGGGTGAGTGCTTTCAGCTACCCTGATGGATCGAATCCATCAGAGCAGCTGAATCCTTAACTTTTATTTACTTTTTATTGAGTTTCCTTTGTTTGCTGTCATGGAGCTGTCATGTCTACGGCTTGCAGGGCTTTAATCCCCGCAGGGAGCATGTTTTTACTTTCCTGGGGATGAAAGCCCAGCAAGCCAGGACGTAAAAAGGCAATGGGGTGGTCACTAAGGGGTAATAATAACCTATTTGGCTCTAGATTTATGTTTTCCTTTGATATTTCTAAAAAAAAAAATGTTTAATTTCTCATTAAGAAGCAATGTCATTCCAAGAAAGTCAATACTTCTCCCTTTCACAAGGAAACCACAGGTAATAGAATTCTTCATGCCTCTTCCTGCCGTCATGAAGAGTGACTGTGTGCCCAGAGACGCTGCTCCTCACACCAAATCACAGAGAGTGGGAATAACGTAAATATCCTTCTTCATCCCTAATAAGGCCTTGAAAATAGTTTGTGATGGAGATCACTCTTATCCGTTGCGTACTTACCCTAACAATTCCAAGCAGTGTGTTCTCCACCCCTTATAGTTCAACATGTCATCTGATTTGTAATACTGTATTCAGCTTTTGTGAAGGTACCTGACAGTGCTCGATAAACCAATGCGATGGCTGTGATTGGTTCATCAAGCGCTGCATTGATTGGCTGAGCAGCGGTCGAAGAACCAATCACAGCCATCATGTTGTGGAAGCAGGATTTATGAATTGGTCAATCAATTCTGCAGCTCAGCGTGTCGGAGCTCCGGAGAGCAGCGGGAGGGACCTGGACCGAGCCTACTAGGTATGTATAATAAGAACCCCCCTGAAAATAAGACCTAGTGTCTCTTTTGTGGCAATAATTAATATAAGACAGGGTCTTATTTTCATGGAACATGGTAGCATAACTTTACTTTTTGTATTGATGCATAGTGCAGCCTCATTTATCAAAACTGACTACAAGAAAAACTGACTTTATAGCCCATAACAACCAATCACAACGCATGTATCATTTTACCAGAGAAGTTTCAGAAATGAAAGCTGTGCTGTGATTGGTTGCTATGAGCACGTAAGACAGCTTCTCTGTTACACAGTTGTGATAAATGAGGCCCAACAGGCTTATTTACTATTCAAACTACGACAGTTTTCTGGTGCAAATTATGCCAGAAATCTATCTTACATACTTGCGCCACATTTATCATGTATTTGTAGACACTTTCGGACAGTTTTCTGACCTGTCCAAAAAAAAAAAAGCATGGCCTAAATTGTGACAATAAGTGCACCAAATTGCCAGAAATTGCACCCACATTTTGACACAGTTTTTGGCATAAATTAAGTCAACTAACAGGTGATCTAAGCAGAGTTGATTAAGTAAATTAAGTCTGAGCACAGGTGGTACAAAGTTGCAGGTACGCTTTACCATGGACAGCCACCAGTAGAGATGACAGATTAATTCGATAGCCTTGGGTTGACTGGAATGCCCAGCTACTACAGAACAATGTCCCCAGAACAGGACCAACCTCCTTTTGTGTTCGGGTGTGGAGGTCTTTCTGGGCGGAATATCCCTAACCCAGATATGAGCCGCCGCTACCACCTTGACAGGATAAATTGCGGGACCACCTCGGAATCGTTAGAATTGCCCTAGATAGACTTCAGCTTTAACCCTTTGCAATCCAATTTTGGATTCAGGGTTTCCTAGGGGGCTTTCTCTTTCTACCATTATACAATGGTGCCATCTGCTGGCTAGAGCCAGTACTGCAGTGTGTGACATGCTGGAGAGGCCTCCGACAACAGTGCAGCCAGTAATATACAGTAAGAATACCCTTCCGGATGTCTTCTGACATTGGGGCTGTACAGCCTTCAATCACACTGTCTGAAGACATCAGGCAGCGGATTGGAAAGGGTTAACATTCTTGTCAGTGGGATGAAAGTGTAGGAGAAAATTGAACTGAGCAAAAAATAAGAACCACTGGGCTTGATGAGGGTTGAGCCACTGCGTGGTCTGTAAATACGTCAAGTTGTTATGGTAGGTAAAAACCACTATGGGCAGAGACGCTCCCTCCAGCAGAAACCGCCAAAAGCATCTTTATGGCCAGTAGTTCACTGTCTCCTATGGAGTAGTTTCTTTCCAAAGCAGAGAAGGACTTGGAAAAGAACCTACACGTCACCTTCCTACCCAAGGCAACCTTTTGCGATAGAACTGCCCCGGCGCCAGAGATATCAAGCTCCAAAAAGAATTGTTTAGTAACTTCCAGCTGCTGTAGTACAGGCGCTGACGAGAAGGTGAGTTTCAGGGCTTGGAAAGCAGATTCAACCTCTGGATTCCATTGTTTGGCATCCGCCAGAGTACAATACGGACCTTCCTGCAGTGTGAATGAAGATCCACAAAAAAGATCAGAATGTCGTCAAGATATACAACAACATATTTGTGGGGAAGATGCCTGAAGATATCATTCACCAACTCTTGAAAGATGGCTGGGGCATTCACTAGGCCAAAAGGCATAACTAAGTATTCATAATGCCCATCTCACGTGTTGAAAGTGACCCTCGCGGATGCAGATCAGGTTATAAGGTCCTCATAGATCAAGCCTGGTGAAGATCTGTGCGCTGCGCAGCTAGTCAAACAACTCTGAGATCAAGGGCAACGCGTATTTGTTCTTAATCGTCATTGCGCTCAAACCCCATTGTTACGTCCGCCGGGCAGAAGGAGCCCCAGCACGGACACATTGGATCCGCCACCCGCAGATCTCATGCAAATGCGCGCATGGAACACCAAGGGACAGCGAACTGTAGAACTAACAACGGGATTTGGGACAGATCTAAACCAAAGACTGACAAAGCGACGTACAGAACATATCCATATGGAACTTATTCATATGTGCCCAAGGGCTCGTCCACGAGCGGATTTGATTTGCGGAATCCAGGTGGAGCAATTCAAGCCGTCCATAGGGAAAAAAGGGCGTCCGCATGTGAATTAAAGCATGCGGATTTGATTTGCAGATCTTTGGGTGCGGAAATGAAATCACAGCATGCTCTATTTTACTGCGGATTCCGTGCGGACGGGACCCATTAATGTCTATGGATGCGGGCGATCCACAGTGCATCTGCAAATACAATCAGTGCTTCTGGAAATCAATCATGGAGATGGAGAAAGATTGGGCTCTTTAGAGACAAACAACGCCAGCGGCCATTTTAGAATGATGTTTGATATGGAGAAGCTGGTTGTCCTTATGCAGGCCATCCCTGCCATATGGGACACTAACCCTGTCGGCACTGATCTATGAAGGCAAGTGGGCAAATGGGATCGTTAATGAAAAAAAGGAAAAGTGTAAGTACTGACTTTCCCTTTTTCTGGCATTACTTGCATACACACAAACACCCACCAGATGCACACAGACACAGATGCACTAATACCATATTTCCATGCAAATAAGACACGGTCTTAAATTTTTGGCCCTAAAAAGGCACTGGATCTTATTTGTGGGATGTCTTATCATACTTTTCTTGCAGCCGCATTCCATATCCCACCCATGCAGAGCTCTAGCATAATACTTCAAGTCCTCTGCCACCTCCAGAAACGACAGCTCTTATGCCTTACCGACACTGGATTGGGGCCACAGGTGTAGATATCGCTGCCTGTCACTGCAGAATACTCAAGATAGCCAGGAGTTGTTATCGGGAAGTCACAGTATGCAGTACAATGGGATGGGACGGAAGTGTAGTCAAATTAAAGCCAGAAGTCAGCAGCAGGGGGTATCAGTATGCAGTACAATGGGAGGAGACGGAAGCATAGTCGAATGGAAACCAGAGGTCAGCAGGAGAAGCTTGATCAAGGTGGTGGAGGACAATAATCACAAACTGAATCTGAGGCATGGCCAGGCTTTATAGGAAGTCCTAATTAGTAGCAGGGTGTAGCCAGAACATGGAGTCAGGAAGTGGATTTAGCAAGAGCAAGAAAACCTAGAACAAGGCTTGGTTTCAACAAGGAACTGTCCAAATCCTGGATAGCCAATGGGAGAGAGCCACTGACTGGAGCGCAAGAAGTCCTGAGTCCTGAGAGCTGCGCTCAATAAACCAATCACAACCATTGAGCGCTACATTTCATGTGGCCCGCCGTACGTGCAACAACTAAATAGGCAGTCCACTCACACAGCCTGCAGCTCTGGTCTGGCGGCGGTGCAGAGTCTATGATCGCTGGCCTCTTTCCTGCCATGTTTGTGTGTGCTGTCCTGTACTCCATGCAGATGTCGAGGGGAGAGGCCAGTGGCTACAGGCTGAGGAGCGCCTGCCGCTGGACTGGAGCTACAGGCTGGGTGAATGGAATGTCTGTAGGAATGCTGGCTGGCCAGGGGCCAATTACTACTTAAGCTGATGTGGAGGGTCATTATTACTACTGGGGCCACTATGGGGGTCACTGTTACTACAGGGGTCACAATTACTACTGGTACTACTGTGGCTGTCACCGTTACTACTGGGGCCACTATGAGGATCACTGTTACTACTGGGGTCACAATGGGGGTCACTATTACCATTGGGGCCACCAAGGGGGTCACTATTACCACTGGGGTCACTATCACTACTGAGACCACAATGGGGGACCCTATCACTACTGGGGACACTATGGGGGTCACTCTTATTATTGGAGCCACTGTGATTACTGGAGTCGCTTACTACTGGGGCTACTATGGGGGATACTAATATTACTGGGGTCACTACGGGGGGCACTATTACTACTGGGGCCACTATGGAAACCACTCTTATTATTGGAGCCACTCTAATAACTGTGGTCAATTACTACTGGGGTCACTATGTTGGTCACTGTTACTACTGGAGCCACTTTGGGGGTCACTGTCACTACTGAATCCACTATGGGAGTCATTGCTATTACTGTGGGCACTATGGTGGTCACTCTTATTACTGGAGTTCCTTACTACTGGGGCCACTATTATGACTGGGGTCACTATGGGGGTCACTGTTACTACTGTGGCCACTATGGGGTAACTATCACTACTGGGGCCACTATGGAGGTCACTTACTACTGAGGCCACTATGGGACCCCTAATACTACTGAGGTAACTATTACTACTGTGGCCACTATGGGGGTCACTATTACTATACTGACTTACAATTATAATCGGCCATTTGAAGGCACCCATAAGGGTGGACACCCACTAGCGATATTTCTCCCTGCGATACGATGGCGATGACTATGAAACCAATGATTTTCAATGGCTTCATACTCGTTTGTGATTTTTCAGTAGAGCTTCACAGCGCAGAGAAGTAATCTGCAATATCACTCAGTGTTCTCAATGGGGTCAGCGGCTGCACTGCTAGCACCATTGAAAACATAGGGAACATATCGCAGACGTCTGCCACAGCTATGACATCTGTGGCAGAAGTTTCCTTCATCCTCGTGTGAACCGTGGGATAAAGGAATCCTCTGCCACAGCTGTGGCAGAAGTCCAGGATGCTATCCCATTGCTTTCAATGGGATCAGCGCTGCTGCTGGACACATTGAAAGCAGTGGGTTTTAGGCAGCCCCTGCAGCATGATTTTCAGGAAAGGGCTTGATATATAAACCCTTCCTTGAAAATCATTCCTAGCTGATGAATAAATATATATATATATACTCACCTCTCCGCCGCTCAGTTGCGTCCTCCGCCTGGCTCCCCTGCACTGCTGTCAAGCTCTTTCAGCAGGCAGAGATTTAACAATCCCCGCCTCCTGAAAGGGCTGTGCTGATTGGCTGAGCACTCAGCCAATTACAGGCAGTGCTTAGATATTTATCAATGAATGATGGTCCTCACGGGGATGAAGGAAACAGCTGTGGCAGAAGTCCGCGGCATACTCCCCATGCTTTCAATGGGGCTGACGCTGCTGCTTGCCCCATTGAAAGCATTTTGCGATATCGCAGCGTTTTTTTGTGCTGCGAGGTGAGTGTTTTCACTCGCTCTCGTAGCGCAAGAAAAAAAAAATGCTAGTGGGTGTCCACCCTAAGGCTGATGTGGCTGTCAGTAAAAAAGAGTTTGATCTAGAGGAAAGAAGATTTCCACACCAACATAAAAGGGGGTTCTTTACTGTAAGAGCAGTGAGATTGTAAAACTCTCTGCCTGAGGACGTAGTGGTGGCGAATTCGATAAAAGAGTATAAGAGGGGCCTGGATGCCTTTCTTGAGTTTTGCAATATTGCATGTTTGTCAGGAGAAGAATGAATGTATGATTATTTAGATTTTATTCAGCCATTTTCATTACAATTTTGAGTCTTTGACCAGAATATACTGAACTATGACTGTTCTGGACAGAGAGCCAATCAAATAAGTGTATGTCTAAACCAATCAAATGTGCACATCAAAAGAGAGGGAGTCAACATGATGGATGTTTGAGATACATCTGATCTTGCGTAGGGAGTTATGTTTACTTTTAGGAAGAGGTAGTTTATAGTTTGCATACAGACAAAGAGGAGTCAACATTCACGACTTATAGAAAGATATGCAAATATTTGATTTCCACTTTAAACAGAAATGTTCTAGAACCTTTCTGTTTAGAAGACTTTGGAACTGAGGCATATGGTCACCTGTATTAGAATAGTATGAGTCCTTTTACATGCAAAGATAATCTTTCAAACAACTGAAAGATTTAGCAATCTATTTGCATAAAGTGTTAATGACCATTAACACTTTATCATCTTCATTTGTATGTAAAAGAGACTCCAGGAGTTGTTTGCAGAGTCCAGCATGTGTTTAAACACACACTTAGCTGTGCAAACAGCTGCATTATTCTCCTCCTGGCTGCTAGCAGATTGCATTGTTCTCTCCCAGGTTGTGTAAACATGCTGTGGGGAGAACATTGTGCGTCTACTGAGAGATAAATGTGTTTTGTGAGATATTTGGGACTCTTCCTCAGAGGAATCTGAGCATTTCTTGGATTCTGCTGAGGAAGATGAACATTTTAATGAGGATAGAGAAATTTATCCGCCTTCTGTAAAAAGAAATCCCGTCATGATGTGCAAAATGTTGAGTACTCCACAAGGACCGGTGAAGAGGGATGCAGTGGGGGGGGGGGGGGGATCACAGCAGGAATTAAATGATATTCATGAAAGATTTGCTCAGAAGCCGACAGAATAATTGATAACCTGGATAGTGAGAATGTTTGATGGAGGAGCGGATGGCATATGTGTGGATGGTGAAGATGCACCCAAATTTGTTGACTTGTCAACTGACCCAGTGGTAGCTGAAGCATTCAGGAATTTACAGGTCCAGCAGGGCCGATCAACGCTACTAGATGTGGTGGCGACTGATATAAGTATCCTACTGACTCTGATTGGCTGCATACAGAGAAGCCGGGGTATACATGATTGTATGCAAAGGACTGAGGAATTAATGATGAAAAATGCAATTGTGATAAATGAGCCAAGTGATGTGATGAGAAGAGTGCTGACCACGAATGTCAGGAACTAAATTATCAAGACCGCTCCCCCAGCGCATAAAATGGTAATCAGGCCTCTATTGATAAATCCATGGTCATCCAGTGGCTGAGGTTCTGGAAGTAGTAAGGCAGTTGGGAGATTCGGGAGACTGGGGTTCGGTCTGTAATGAGGACGGATCACAGAAAGTTCTCATTTAACCCCTTAGTGACCACACCATTGCCTTTTTACATCCTAGCTTGCTAGGCTTAAATCCCTGGGGACGTAAAAACATGCTCCTTGCGGGAATTAACCCTTTGCAATCCAATTTTGGATTCAGGGTTTCCTAGGGGGCTTTCTTTTTCTGCTATTTTACAATGGCGCCATCTGCTGGCTAGAGCCAATACTGTGGTATGGGACATGCTGGAGAGGCCCCCTGACAACAGAGTGGCAAGTAATATACAGTAAGACTACCCTGCCGGACGTCTTCTGACATCGGAGCTGTACAGCCTGCAATCAGAATGTCTTCAGACGCCAGACAGTGGATTGGAAAGGGTTAAAACCCTGCAAGGCCAACATCCTGGAACTGTCATGGGGGGCCGCTGGGAAGCCCGCCACCGGTCACGCAATTGCCAGTATCCACAGAATACCAGCGATCGCATTAAGGTCAGTGAGAAGAAAAAAAAGTTATAGTTTCAGCTCCCCTTATGCATCAGATCTGTAGGGGGAGCTGAGGATACTCACCCCCGTATTTTGCGATGTCCCCTGGTGTTCTCCTCCAATGGATAACAGTGATCATGTAAAAGTTAAAAAAAAAGTGTAAAAAAAAAAAGAAAATAGTTTAATTTTCATCTCCCCTCATGGATCATGGAGATGAAATTATGTACCTAAGGCCCTCGGATTTATCCGCATACCTTACCCCGGCTTCTGCGCATGCCCCTGTTGCCAAAATGGCCGACACATGCACAAAAGCCACGGATTGCCGGGGTATTTTAAAATCTCCCTGCTCCTGGCTACTAAAAGTAGCTAAGAGCCTGGAGATTTCATGGGGGGCCGTGGTACGTGGTCCTTGGTCACGTAAAAGTAAAAAAAGTTGACGATTCACCTCCCTCATGGATCCAAAAATTACTTTTTTAGATGAAATTACTTACCTAAGGCCTCTGGCGATGTCCCCCAACCAGATCCTTATCTTCTGATCTTTCCACAGCATCGGCGCATGCGCAGGTTGCCAAAATGGCAGACGCAAGCACTGAAGCTGGGGAGGGCCCCGGAAATTTAAAATCTCCTTGCTCCTGGCTATTAAAGGTAGCTGCGAGCCTGGAGCAGTGACCAAGGGCTGTGGTGAGCGATCTCCAGTCACGTGATGGCCGTTATCCAATGGAAAATGGCGATCACGTAAAAATTAAAAGACAGTTGAAGTTTGATGCATACAGACAGAAGATTAGGGCCACAATTGCTTTGCTTAGATTCATTCAAAAACTGTGTGGTGGAAATATGCAGTACACCCCTAGAGGAATTTGTTAAGGGGTCTAGTTTTCAAAATGGGGGTCAAAGGTAGGGGTTCTCCATCGTTTTGGCCGCTCAAGGGCTCTACAAGTGGGCAATGGGGCCTAAATCACCTTCATGCAAAATGTCTGTTCTGAAAGCCACCGGCTGCTCCTTTCATTTTTGGCTCCGTTGTGCATACGGACAGAAGATTAGGGCCACAATGGGTATTTTTATGAACACAGCATAAACAGGGGGATCCCTTTTGGGGTAAAAGTCTTCATTCCTATGTGTGCTGTACAAAAATACAGTTTTTAAAATGACACAATTGCCAAAAAAAAGAAAATCGTAATATTTTTCCTTCTGCTTTGCTTAGATTCATTCAAAATCTGTGTTGTCAAAATATGCAGTACACCCCTTGGGCCCCGTTGTGCATACAGACATAAGATTAGGGCCACAATGGGTATCTTTCTGAACACAGGACAAACAGGGGGATCCATTTTGGGGTGTAAATGCTCATTTTCATGTGCACTATAGAAAAACTCCTGTCTTTAAAACAACATATTTTCAAAAATACGACATTTTTTTTTCTCCTCTAAATTTCATTAACTTTTGAAAAGACACTGTGGGGTCAAAATCCTCCTGACCCCCTCAGTGAATATATTAAGATGTGTATTTTTTTTTTTTAAATGAGGTCATTTGTGGGGGAATCTAACCTTCTGACACCTAGGAGCCTTTGCAATCTTGGCTTGGTGCAGGAAAACAAAATGTTCCTCAAAATGTTAATAATCAACATTAAATTTGTCTCCTAAATAGTTTTAAAAAAAACTAAAGTTTTTCAAATGTGTGTCCAGAATAAAGTATGAGTACAGTATGTTTGCACATATTTGGGATATTGCAGTTGAAAATGTGAAAAAATAAAAACAATTTCAAGATTTTCCCGATTTTGGCACTTTTAATAAATATACACAAATTTTATCGGTCTATTTGTACCACCTAAATGAAGTACAGCATATATTTTCCAAGATTCAAACCACATCCAGAGCGTGAAGAAGTTGGAATACTCACAAATCCCTAAAAAGTGCCATATCCTTTATTAGTTGCACCTATGAAGAGACAACGTTTCGACTGTTTTCTACAGCCTTTTTCAAGCCACTAAGTCATTATGGCACTTTGTATGGATTTGTGAGTATTCCACCTTCTTGACGCCCTGGATGCAGTTTGAATCTGGGAAAATATATGTTGGATTTACGGACTATGGAACTGGGTCCAATCTAAACCCGCATCGCATATGTGATTATTGAAGCCTCTCCTCGGACTTTGAGGTACGTCTGGGTGCTGCTGTCAGCTATTATTGTTACCTCAATATGTGACAAAAAAGCAATGTCAGAATCACTGGGATCTGCAGAACCTTTACAGAGTTATTCCATGTTAAAGTCACACATGTTAGATTTCCAAAATTTGGCTTGGTCATTAAGGTGCAAACAGGCCTGGTCACTAAGGGGTTAATAGAAGAACTCAGGTGAATCAAAATGGAGTAAACAGGAGAGATATGTTCTTAGCTTTATTGAAAGATGGAGACCCACGAGAGAAAATAGATGGAATCCGTACAGATGAGATGTGGAGAATGTATAAGCAGAGGGGATTATATGACCGGGGGGGGGGGGGGGGATTGGGGAACGTTGGAACTCCAAATGCTCCAATGAGGGAAGATTATGTTGATTGTTATAATCTGTGGTTTAATTTGCTATTTGTCTCACTATGTTTTTCCTTTTCCTCTTCAAGGTAACGCGATGAGGAATATCCTGGCAGGGATGAGCCGGCTGAGATCCTGATTTAGACAAATAAATAAAATAAACGTGTTTTACCTTTTTTTCTAATGATATGTTTTATGTTCCAGAGCCAACCTCCAGACTGTTCGGGGGAAGCGAACAACCTTTTGTTTGTGGGAATACCAGAACCTTGGTCACTCAATGACTGTGATATCACCGAACAATAGATAGTGTTAGCTTTGACCACAGATGCCTAAATTCAGGCAGGTTTTTGTGCTTTCATTTTTTGGAGCTCCAGTGCCTATTGGGTGCTGAAGAACTCATATGTGTTGAAAAAAAACAGACAATGTCTGTCTCAGGGTGCATTCACACGAACGTATATCGGCTCGGTTTTCACGCCGAGCCGATATACGTTGTCCTCGGGTGCAGGGGGGAGGCTAGAAGAGCCCAGGAGCAGGAACTGAGCTCCCGCCCCCTCTCTGCCTCCTCTCCGCCCCTCTGCACTATTTGCAATGGGAAAAGACGGAACGGGGCGGGGCTAATTCCCGGAACTTAGCCCCGCCCTCGTTCCACCTCCTCTCATTGCAAATAGTGCAGAGGGGCGGAGAGGAGGCAGAGAGGGGGCGGGAGCTCAGTTCCTGCTCCTGGCTCTTCCATCCTCCCCCCCTGCACATGAGGACAACGTATATCGGCTCGGCATGAAAACCGAGCCGATATACGTTCGTGTGAATGCACCCTTATGCATATTAGCTGTAGGAAGACCCTTATTTAACCCCTTAAAGACCATCGATACGCCTTTTGATAGCCTGTATCGGCGGCCTATGTTTGAAGAGAGATCGCGCAGCGATCTCTCTTCATACACCGATGGCGCCAGCTGTTTCTTACAGCCGACACGCGGCAGCAACAGCTCCGATCAGCCGCACAGCTGATTTGTTAAGCTTTTCAATGCCACTGTCAATTCTGGCAGGGGCATTTAAATCCCCCAAATGATGCGATCGCAGGGAGCCGTGCGTGTGTCATGGCAGCCCGAGGGCCTTCTGAAAGGTTCTCGGGCTATCAATGCAGACTACCTATCAAGCCATGCCCATGGGTGGCTTGATAGACTGCCTATTAGATTGCATTAATAATGCTGTGGCAATACATCAAACTGCAGGAGCGTTTAAAGCATCGTCCCCTCTGGGGACCAAGTTGTCGTCCCCTCTGGGGACCAAAAAACAAGTAAAAATAAGAACAAGAAATTACTAATTATTTTTTAAAAAGTAATAAAATTTAAAAAAAAAAACTTTTGTCATATTTATAATAAAAGAATCTAAATGATAAAACAAAAATACATATTTGGTATCGCTGCGTCTGTAATAGTCCGATCTATCAAAGTAACACATTATTTACCCCACAGGATGAATGTTGTCAGAAAAGAAATAAAGAAATCCTGAAATGCGCAGTTTTGGTCACAAGGCAATATAAAAGACATATGTACTCCAAAATGGTACCAGCGGAAACTACAGGACGTTCCGCAAAAAATGAGCCCTCGCACAACTGTCAACAGAAAAATAAAAAAGCGATTGCGCACAGAAGATGGCGGCAGAAAATAATTGAAAAGAACTAAATGTCTTTGAAAAAAATACAGGTAGCAAAAAAAAACTATATAAGTTTGGTATCGCAGTAATCGTACTGACCCATAAAATAAAGTTATCGGGTCATTTTTGTAGCAGCTGGTGCCCCGTAGAAACAAGACGCACCGAAAGATGGCAAAATTTCATTTTTTTCCATTTCTCTCCACTTGAAATGTTTTAATAGTTTTTCAGTACATTATATGGTACATTAAACAGCACCATTGAAAAATACAACTCATCCCGCAAAAAACAACAAGCCCTCATACAGCAAACTGCGATGGATGAATAAAGGGGTTACGATTCTTTAACCCCTTCCCGCTGCAGGGTGTAAGTTTACGTCCTGGCAGCAGGGTACTTCCCGCAACAGGACGTAAACTTACGTCCTGGGGTTAGCGCGGGATCATATGTGTCAGCTGCAACAGCGAGGGGGCATCGGAGATGCGCCCCCCCCCTGCTGTTAACCCCTTCCCTGCCGCGATCTAAGTAGATAACATCGCGAGAGCCCGGCCTGTCACCATGGTAACAGGACGCCAGACACTGGCGTCCTGTATTGCCTATGCCTATGATCGCAGTATAAACGATAAGGCATGGCAGAGCAGTAGCTCTGCCATGCCTTATGACAGCGATCATCAGAGCAGTGGTTAAAGTCCCCCAGGGGGACACAAATGTTGTAAAAAAAACAAAGATTAAAAAAATGAATTAAAAAAATGTAAAAAAAAAGAGTTAAAAAAACATTTTTTTATGCTTTTTCTCAGATTAGCATAAAAAAAGGTAAAAAAAAATAAACCCCCACATATTTGGTATTGTCGTGTCCGTAATGATGCATACAATAAGTTGCACATGCTTTTGACTGTGCACGGAAAAAAACGCAAAAAAAAACGCTAAAAAACTGAGGCAAAATGCTAATTTTTAGCATTTTGCCTCACTAAAAACGCAATAAAAGTGATCAAAAAAAATGTATGTACCCCAAAATGGTACCAGTAAAAACTACAGCTCGTCTTGCAAAAAATAAGCCCTCACAGAGCGCTGTACATCAAAAAATGAAAAAGTTACAGGACTTTGAATGCAGCGATTTCCAAAAAAAGTGGTTTTTATTGCAGAAAAGTGGGAAAACCTAAAAAAAATGTAAGAATTTTGGTATCGTTGTAATCGCACCAGCCCGCAGAAAAAATGGAATGTCTCATTTATGCTGCATGATTAATGCTGTAAAAAAAAAAAAAAAAGAAATCTATGGCAGAATTGATGCGTTTTCTCTCCCAGCTATCATAAAAAAAAAAAAAAGTTTTACAATATAATCTATGTACCCAAAAGTGGCACCGATAAAAACTACAGTTCGCCACGCAAAAAACAAGCCCTTACACGGCCGCATCGACGGAAAAATAAAAAAGTTATGGCTTTTGATAAACGGAGAAGAAAATCCGCCAAAAATTGTTGCGTCCTTAAACCCAAAATAGGCCATGTCATGAAGGGGTTAAAGGGGGAGAAAAAACAAAAATGTAAAAACTGTACTGATATTGACGATGATGATGATGATGATGATGTTGTAAACTTAACTGACTTGCGTGTTTGATAATATCAATGAATTATTCCTATTTGTTGAAGTGTCTAATAATCCATGATTTATATGTACGCGGGATGTAGTAATTATTTGTGCTGTAATGAAGATAGATTAGGAAGATTAGAAATATTTATTTGCTACATCAGGTCACTCTGGGCAGAGATTGGTGGACTGATAAAACTGACATACAGAATCGTGTTTCAGCTATCTTTATTGAAGGGTGGAGGGAACACCAGGACTGTGATGTTGTTTTGTTTAATTTGCCATGGACCGATTTACTTCTGATCAGACTTATATTGGACGGAGTACATTCATGAACTGAGTCATTTCTGCCAGGACTTTGGAACTTTCCAAGTGTGATTTTAAATGTCATCTTCTCTAAGGCCTCATGTCCACGGGGAAAATCAGGCCCGCTCCGGATTCTCCATGTAGAATCTGCAGCGGGTCCCTCCTGCCCCGCGGACGTGAGGGCTGAAAATAGGAATAAATAAGAATAAACTCACCTCCCACCCGCTCCGTTTCTTCTCTTCGCTGCGGCGTCATCTTCTCTCGTCGCGGCCGGATCTTCTTTCTTCGGCTCGGCGGATGTGCATGATGACGTCGGTGACGTGCCCCGCGCATGCGCCGGGCCGAAGCAAAATGATCCGGCCGCGACTGAGAGAAGATGGCGCCGCGGCGAAGAGAAGAACCGGAGCGTGTGAGTTGAATCTGATTTTTGTGTCCCGCGGATCCGGACGGCTTCCATAGGCTTCAATAGAAGCCCGCGGGAGCCGTCCCCGCGGGAGACCCGCACGAAAATGGAGCATGGTCCAGATTTTTTCATGCTCCATTTTTTTTAAAATCCCTTTTATTGACGATCCGCGGGTATTTATCTACCCCGCGGGTGGTCAATGCATCCCTATGGGGTGCGGATCCGCAGGCAGGAGAAGAGTTAAAATCCGCTGCGAATTTTAATTCTTATTTTGCCCGTGGACATGAGCCCTAAGTGTAGACTGCATCTGTCCATAGGCTGTATCTATTCAACTGAGCCGGAGGAAGTCACAAGTGTTGCTAACAAGTGCCCGAGTGCTGCTAAACTGTCACTGGAGGGAATCTAATCAGACGCACTGCAGAACACCAACCGCCAGCTAATGAGAAGTCGAAGGAGGGCGAAGCATCATAGCTCCTCCCTGAAGACCCGAGGCAACAAATGGTGTACAAAGTACAACTTGAACAGTGGAATTCATAAAGAATAAAGGGGCTCTATAGTCAGCCATGGATACCTGCACTTCTCACACCCATGGACATGGAGAAAGGAGGGGATAAAAAGACTGACACCATTGTAAAGGTCGGGGACCGATTCCTCCTTAGGGCTCAGTCACACCAGCGTTTTTTTGCCCGATTTGCAGATGCGCTTGCGATCTGCAAATATATGTACCCAATGCTTAGCAATGGGATTGGACACAGGGCCATTTTTTTTGCGGATGTGCCGAGAATTATATGACAGAACGATTCGCAGAACGCATGTTACGTTCTGCACAAATCGTTGTTCTTGTATGTGCGCTCAATGGGGCCGGCGACACAATTGAGAACATATACTAAAGATCGTTCTCCTCTTCCACAGCTGTAACAGCTGTGGCAGAGAAGAACGATGTTCTCCCACTAAATTCAATGGAGCCGGCAATACAGCCGGCTCCATTGAAAGCAATGGGCTGCTGGCAAGCGCTGTATTAATTTTCGGGAAAAGGCTTGAAATATAAGCCCTTCCCTGAAAACCATCCAAAAAAGTGTAAAAATAAATCTCAGCTATTGAATAACAGCTGAGAGATGCCTCTGATTGGTCACAGTGCTCAGCCAATCAGAGGCAGCTCTCACTCACCCATTCATGAATTCATGATGTAACTTACCAGAGAAGGACAATTATTCACGGCTATGCTTATCACTTGATTTGAATAAATAATTATTGTTGAACCTTCCATATTGCCTTGCAGTGTGATTTGAACTTGAGTCTTGCTCCTTGCAGCAATACAATGTTATATCACTGATTACTTCAGAAGGGGAAGGAATTTCTTTTTAACCTCAAATGAGGAAAATTGGCTTTTTCCTTATTGTTTTTTTTTCCACTTCCTCTGGATCAACATTGGGGAATATTAGGCTGAACTGGATGGGCATATATGTTGTTTTTCAGCCTTACACACTTTATTACTATGTTACTATGTTGCTTGAGTATAAGGAGAAAACCGGGAGAAGAATTCTTACATTGCCCAAAAACTTGGAAATCCGAACAAACTGATGGTCTGGGGTGTCATCTTGATAAAGGGTCCAAGTTGTTTGTACTCTGGGCTGTTCTGATGGGAGTTGTGGTACTGGTGTGACATTGGGCTGTTCTGATGGGTGTTGTGGTACTGCTGTGACATTGGGCTGTTCTGATGGGAGTTGTTGTACTGGTGTGACATTGGGCTGTTCTGATGGGAGTTGTGGTACTGGTGTGACATTGGGCTGTTCTGATGGGAGTTGAGGTACTGGTGTGACATTGGGCTGTTCTGATGGGAGTTGAGGTACTGGTGTGACATTGGGCTGTTCTGATGGGAGTTGAGGTACTGGTGTGACATTGGGCTGTTCTGATGGGTGTTGTGGTACTGGTGTGACATTGGGCTGTTCTGATGGGAGTTGAGGTACTGGTGTGACATTGGGCTGTTCTGATGGGAGTTGTGGTACTGGTGTGACATTGGGCTGTTCTGATGGGAGTTGAGGTACTGGTGTGACATTGGGCTGTTCTGATGGGAGTTGAGGTACTGGTGTGACATTGGGCTGTTCTGATGGGAGTTGTGATACTGGTGTGACATTGGGCTGTTCTGATGGGAGTTGTGGTACTGGTGTGACATTGGGCTGTTCTGATGGGTGTTGTGGTACTGCTGTGACATTGGGCTGTTCTGATGGGAGTTGTTGTACTGGTGTGACATTGGGCTGTTCTGATGGGAGTTGTGGTACTGGTGTGACATTGGGCTGTTCTGATGGGAGTTGAGGTACTGGTGTGACATTGGGCTGTTCTGATGGGAGTTGAGGTACTGGTGTGACATTGGGCTGTTCTGATGGGAGTTGAGGTACTGGTGTGACATTGGGCTGTTCTGATGGGTGTTGTGGTACTGGTGTGACATTGGGCTGTTCTGATGGGAGTTGAGGTACTGGTGTGACATTGGGCTGTTCTGATGGGAGTTGTGGTACTGGTGTGACATTGGGCTGTTCTGATGGGAGTTGAGGTACTGGTGTGACATTGGGCTGTTCTGATGGGAGTTGAGGTACTGGTGTGACATTGGGCTGTTCTGATGGGAGTTGTGGTACTGGTGTGACATTGGGCTGTTCTGATGGGAGTTGTGGTACTGGTGTGACATTGGGCTGTTCTGATGGGAGTTGAGGTACTGGTGTGACATTGGGCTGTTCTGATGGGAGTTGTGGTACTGGTGTGACATTGGGCTGTTCTGATGGGAGTTGTGGTACTGGTGTGACATTGGGCTGTTCTGATGGGAGTTGTGGTACTGCTGTGACATTGGGCTGTTCTGATGGGAGTTGTGGTACTGGTGTAACATTGGGCTGTTCTGATGGGAGTTGAGGTACTGGTGTGACATTGGGCTGTTCTGATGGGAGTTGTGGTACTGGTGTGACATTGGGCTGTTCTGATGGGAGTTGTGGTACTGGTGTGACATTGGGCTGTTCTGATGGGTGTTGTGGTACTGGTGTGACATTGGGCTGTTCTGATGGGAGTTGAGGTACTGGTGTGACATTGGGCTGTTCTGATGGGAGTTGAGGTACTGGTGTGACATTGGGCTGTTCTGATGGGAGTTGTGGTACTGGTGTGACATTGGGCTGTTCTGATGGGAGTTGTGGTACTGGTGTGACATTGGGCTGTTCTGATGGGAGTTGTGGTACTGGTGTGACATTGGGCTGTTCTGATGGGAGTTGTGGTACTGGTGTGACATTGGGCTGTTCTGATGGGAGTTGTGGTACTGGTGTGACATTGGGCTGTTCTGATGGGAGTTGTGGTACTGCTGTGACATTGGGCTGTTCTGATGGGAGTTGTGGTACTGCTGTTACATTGGGCTGTTCTGATGGGAGTTGTGGTACTGGTGTGACATTGGGCTGTTCTGATGGGAGTTGAGGTACTGGTGTGACATTGGGCTGTTCTGATGGGAGTTGTGGTACTGGTGTGACATTGGGCTGTTCTGATGGGTGTTGTGGTACTGGTGTGACATTGGGCTGTTCTGATGGGAGTTGAGGTACTGGTGTGACATTGGGCTGTTCTGATGGGAGTTGAGGTACTGGTGTGACATTGGGCTGTTCTGATGGGAGTTGAGGTACTGGTGTGACATTGGGCTGTTCTGATGGGAGTTGAGGTACTGGTGTGACATTGGGCTGTTCTGATGGGAGTTGAGGTACTGGTGTGACATTGGGCTGTTCTGATGGGAGTTGAGGTACTGGTGTGACATTGGGCTGTTCTGATGGGAGTTGTGGTACTGGTGTGACATTGGGCTGTTCTGATGGGTGTTGTGGTACTGCTGTGACATTGGGCTGTTCTGATGGGAGTTGTGGTACTGGTGTAACATTGGGCTGTTCTGATGGGAGTTGAGGTACTGGTGTGACATTGGGCTGTTCTGATGGGAGTTGTGGTACTGGTGTGACATTGGGCTGTTCTGATGGGAGTTGTGGTACTGGTGTGACATTGGGCTGTTCTGATGGGTGTTGTGGTACTGGTGTGACATTGGGCTGTTCTGATGGGAGTTGAGGTACTGGTGTGACATTGGGCTGTTCTGATGGGAGTTGAGGTACTGGTGTGACATTGGGCTGTTCTGATGGGAGTTGTGGTACTGGTGTGACATTGGGCTGTTCTGATGGGAGTTGTGGTACTGGTGTGACATTGGGCTGTTCTGATGGGTGTTGTGGTACTGGTGTGACATTGGGCTGTTCTGATGGGAGTTGTGGTACTGGTGTGACATTGGGCTGTTCTGATGGGAGTTGTGGTACTGCTGTGACATTGGGCTGTTCTGATGGGAGTTGTGGTACTGCTGTTACATTGGGCTGTTCTGATGGGAGTTGTGGTACTGGTGTGACATTGGGCTGTTCTGATGGGAGTTGAGGTACTGGTGTGACATTGGGCTGTTCTGATGGGAGTTGTGGTACTGGTGTGACATTGGGCTGTTCTGATGGGTGTTGTGGTACTGGTGTGACATTGGGCTGTTCTGATGGGAGTTGTGGTACTGGTGTGACATTGGGCTGTTCTGATGGGAGTTGTGGTACTGGTGTGACATTGGGCTGTTCTGATGGGAGTTGTGGTACTGCTGTGACATTGGGCTGTTCTGATGGGAGTTGTGGTACTGGTGTGACATTGGGCTGTTCTGATGGGAGTTGAGGTACTGGTGTGACATTGGGCTGTTCTGATGGGAGTTGAGGTACTGGTGTGACATTGGGCTGTTCTGATGGGAGTTGAGGTACTGGTGTGACATTGGGCTGTTCTGATGGGAGTTGAGGTACTGGTGTGACATTGGGCTGTTCTGATGGGAGTTGAGGTACTGGTGTGACATTGGGCTGTTCTGATGGGAGTTGATGTACTGGTGTGACATTGGGCTGTTCTGATGGGAGTTGTGGTACTGGTGTGACATTGGGCTGTTCTGATGGGAGTTGAGGTACTGGTGTGACATTGGGCTGTTCTGATGGGAGTTGTGGTACTGGTGTGACATTGGGCTGTTCTGATGGGAGTTGAGGTACTGGTGTGACATTGGGCTGTTCTGATGGGAGTTGTGGTACTGGTGTGACATTGGGCTGTTCTGATGGGTGTTGTGGTACTGCTGTGACATTGGGCTGTTCTGATGGGTGTTGTGGTACTGCTGTGACATTGGGCTGTTCTGATGGGTGTTGTGGTACTGCTGTTACATTGGGCCAGACTCTCTAGGGACTTCTTATGGGGGGAAGAATTGATTCTTGCTCAACAATGGATGGTTCTTTCTTAGTACTTGAGGCCAGTGAGGGAATCCGTACCAGTTCGATGATGGGCAGCACTCTCCGAGTAATGGGTATCAGAATGGCTCCAATTCTCTGGTTCATGTATCAGAATGGCTCTGATCCTCTGGCTCATGTAGGTCCCGTTGCTCCGTCCTCTGCTCTTTTGTTTGCATTTTGCAAATGTACTTTAGTGACGTAATCACACAGTTTCTTACAATTCTTCCCTTTTGGTGACAACAAGGCAGACCGGTGCGCACACTTCAATGTAGCACTCACGCCTTCTCTTGGCCATTTCTTTCTTTTTGCAGCTGACCACTCAAGGACTCTTTACAGGATCCTCATCAGCATGCATGCACCCGGCCAACAAATGCTTCTCTCCTGTCAATTCTTTTTGTGATCATGGGAGCACTTTCCTTTCCGCTCTTCTCTCTCTCCATCCTGTAACGGGCCTCACTTTATCTTAGTCACACATGGGGGCACCATCCTTATTTTTGCTCTCACAGTTTCACATTACAACTCCATACCCTGCCCGCTCCGAGGAAGGGTCTTCTATCTCTGACCCTTCCACCACACACACATCACTCTCCATATCTCGCTGCATGCCAAGACATCACGAAGTGTGATTGTTCTCAGTGAGAGAAACCAAGTAATCTTGTAGATATGAGACCTTTTAATGGCTGTCAACGGCTAACATGTTCGCCATTAGAAAGTCTCCTATCCACAGGATTACTTGGTTTCTCTCACTGAGAACAATCACACTTCGCTCTACTGGCGACACCGGACCGACCCAACAGGACATTTCTGTATAACAGGCATCAGCGCAACAAACCCCCCTGACAATAACATATACATAGAATTCTTATCACCCAACCTCATGGTATTATTGTATGTTAGTGCTTATGACACGCGTCCAGCATTAACACTCACAACCTGTATTCTTTAACTTGCCATTATAACTGTATACATTTTCAGCTTGACCTTATAGGCTTCATCTTGCTCCCTACTTCTTATTAAGATGCATGAAGTGCACACATGTACGGAAGTGGTTATTCCCCAGAAAACCCATAACCAGCCCATCAAGTAGTAAAAAAAAGGTTGGATTTTCTTTTTCTGCCACTGCACTTAGTTGTTGCCTAATTACTCTCTGGCGATTAGACCTTATGCATGGAGTAAATAGCCAATAATCCTCATGAACAGCTGAGCACTGTAATGCCGTTCCGGACGGACCGTTTGCTACATGGAGCAGCAGAATGAATTCCACAGAGTATTGAAGGCAAAACATCTATCAAGCAAAGAAAAAATGTTTGACATAAGAACCGTCCTGCAATTTATAGACTATGACAGCGGCCCAGTGATGGACATGACTTAGCATAGGTCATATTTTTGGAAAATGTGATTATAATTACAGGGTCAAAGAGTAAGGCTTTCCATGAACATTAAAGAAATCCTCCAGGATTAAGGATAGGGCTCTGCTTTTCATCCAGAAGCAGCGCCACTCTTGTCCACAGGCTGTGTCTGGTATTGCAGCTCAGTCCCATTCCAGTGAAGGGGATGAGTTGCAATATCAGACACAGACAAACAAACAACATTCATCATCAGGACTGATCTGCATGAGGCACATTTTCAAAAGTCTCTGGTAGAATATTTTTTACAATTCGTGTCTTTTGACATTTGTAGTAAAGCTTCACTGCTGGGCCTGACGCTGTCACCAGATGCTCGGACACTAAACCACCACCGTTACTTTATACAGATTCTGCAGGGTTTCAGGTCATTTCATCCAATTTCTTTCGCTCAATCCACATTTTGTCCAATTCCTTTTCTCGTTCAGTAAGACATTTAACATTTCGCCACTGATACTTAAGAAAAGAGATGTGTGTTCGCCTTTCGAACATATAGTCTATATGAACTCACTGTCACTTTGGATATCGCCACCTCTTGACCTAATAATATAGTAAAAAAGCTGTCATTTCACACATTTTTAACTGGTCACATGACGGTGACATCATCACAGGTCCTGTAGTGCAAACGCTGAAGGGCCTGTGAGGACGACAATTATACACAGATGGACAGACATTATACCACCTAAAAGAAGTACAATATGGGGCCAAAAACAATGTTAGAATTTACGGAGCTATTCTATGTTAAAGTGACAGATGTCAGAACTCTAAAATTTGGCGTGGTCATTAAGGCGCAAACAGGCCTGGTCATTAAGGGGTTACAACAAGTGGCTCAGAATCACTTTTGCGTTTCCAATGCTAAGTGGATATAATCTAGGTTGGATATAGTGATACATAGGACAAATTGAGATCGGACGAATTGTCGGCCCAGGCGAGTTTTTCCTTGGACAAACTTATAAAAGGACAAGAAATCTTGGCCCACCCGCCCTCAAACCTCCTGCAGCTCTGTGCACAGTGACTCCACCACCCATGCGAAAATGCACACTTTTGACACTGGCATATGTAGCTATCTCTGCCCCGGAATAATGTGGTGGTTCAGTGCCTGAAAATCTAATGGCTGGTTGTATGGGGGAGTAAACCTTAAAACACATGGACTGGGATGTGTCTCGTAAAGGCAGAGACTGGCTGTTCCTTTCGGATGGAACTCTTTTCTTGTATATATGCAGAGCTCCCTGCTGCACAAGAACTGGGGGAGGTCAGTCTTGGCTTTGGGACTGCCCCACTGCTCTGGGAAGTCTTCAGTAAGTCCCATTGCTGTTGCCCACCCTTTCACGCCTCTCTATCTTGCACATAATGTTATGCTCACCATTTATTCTCAGCTGCCTGCCTGTGTGTTGGCACAAGAAAGCAACGGGAGTTTGGCCATAACTCAGTGACTGGCTACTAGTTTACTACAAGTTAGAGCATTTCCTGCATTCTCATATGTGTCTGTGCTTTGGCCATGTGTATTGAAATGCTAAAACAAGAAGAATTTAGTACTGAATCGCCAGTAGAGCAAACCAAGTAATCTTGATGTGATATGATACCTTTTAATGGCTAACAAAAAGTTCCCACCCTAAACACATCAAAAAGTCCATCGTCTACAGGCAGGCAATCAGATATAATCGGATCTGCTCCAACCAAACAGACAGAGAGGAACATTTATACCATCATAAAAGGACATTTTTTAAATCAGGGCAACCATCCCACCTCAACTGATGACCAAATCATCAGAGCCACCAGCATACCAAGGAATCAACTACTCCAATACGCAGAGAAGGAAGGAAACAGCTGTTATCGGACCACACCGATACCGATCTGATGACCTCGTTGCCAGGTGCCAAATTAGTAGATATGGAAGCCCGTGATGAGGAAATTTGCTAGCAATTATCTATCAATAGCATGAAATCACTCCATGTTATGTCAAGACACTTCTCCATGAGAACTCAATGAATTCTACTTTATTGTGAACATTGCCAACTCTTACACAGAAAGACGAGGGCGTATCCAAATGTTGCCTGGTACAAAGATTAGTGTTACGTAGTTTACTGTTACAAAGGTGAAAATACTTATTGATCATAAGACTTATTGACATCTACCAAATAGTCTCAAAGCTCTTAAGGCCCATCTCAAACACAGAATTACCTAAGTCAGGATATTGCTGTTACATTGGACAACATTTCTGCAATAGTTGTGTGTCTTCTTTGTTAACATAGCTCAGCCTTATTTAATTTGTCTGTTGACTTCTTATCTTAAAATCCCAGTTACCGGCACTACAATGCATAGGTTTATTCTTCTATTTAAGGGCCAATAGTCCAATACAAGGTAAGAAACATACACTTATTGCATTCTGAAACTTAACACCTTATATTCCATGACACAGCCGTGTACCTCTAGTAGGGACATACAATCCACAGCTAGAGGCACTGAAGAAAACCACAATGAAACCCTATCATACCTACAAAAGGATGACCGTCTGACCACCATATTCCCGGACCCTCCGCTTCTGTGTTACAGGCAACCTCGAAGTCCGAGGACCTTTATAATCAGGAGTGCATTGTCCTGATACACAAAAAGGAACTTATCCCTGTAAGGTAAAGAGCTGTAAGACCTGCTGACATGAACGGACCGCAGACAGGATACGGATCCCCAACACACAGCAGGACTATAGGATCCCTGTAATGTAAGGAGCTGTAAGACCTGCTGACATGCACGGACCGCCGACAGGATACATAACCCCAACACACAGCAGGACTATAAGATCCCTGTAATGTAAGGAGCTGTAAGACCTGCAGACATGTATGGACCACCAACAGGATACATAACCCCAACACACAGCAGGACTATAAGATCCCTGTAATGTAAGGAGCTGTAAGACCTGCTGACATGTACGGACCGCCGAAAGGATACATAATCCCAACACACAGCAGGACTATAAGATCCCTGTAATGTAAGGAGCTGTAAGACCTGCTGACATGTACGGACCGCAGACAGGATACATAATCCCAACACACAGCAGGACTATAAGATCCCTGAAATGTAAGGAGCTGTAAGACCTAATGACATGTACGGACCGCGGACAGGATACTTAACCCCAACACACAGCAGGACTATAAGATCCCTGCAATGTAAGGAGCTGTAAGACCTGCTGACATGTACGGACCGCAGACAGGATACATAACCCCAACACACAGCAGGACTATAAGATCCCTGTAATGTAAGGAGCTGTAAGACCTGCTGACATGTACGGACCGCAGACAGGATACATAATCCCAACACACAGCAGGACTATAAGATCCCTGTAAGGTAAGGAGCTGTAAGACCTGCTGACATGTACGGACCACCGACTGGATACGGATCCCCAGCACACAGCAGGACTATAAGATCCCTGTAATGTAAGGAGCTGTAAGACCTGCTGACATGTCCAGACCGCAGACAGGATACATAACCCTAACACACAGCAGGACTATAAGATCCCTGTAATGTAAGGAGCTGTAAGACCTGCTGACATGTACGGACCGCGGACAGGATACATAACCCCAACACACAGCAGGACTATAAGATCCCTGTAATGTAAGGAGCTATAAGACCTGCTGACATGTACGGACCGCGGACAGTATACATAACCCCAACACACAGCAGGACTATAAGATCCCTGTAATGTAAGGAGCTGTAAGACCTGTGGACATGTACAGAGCGCTGACAGGATACATATCCCTAGCACACAGCAGGAGTATAAGATCCCTGTAATGTAAGGAGCTGTAAGACCTGCTGACATGTACAGACCGAAGACAGGATACATAACCCCAACACACAGCAGGACTATAAGATCCCTGTAATGTAAGGAGCTGTAAGACCTGCTGACATGTACGGACCGCAGACAGGATACATAATCCCAACACACAGCAGGACTATAAGATCCCTGTAATGTAAGGAGCTGTAAGACCTGCTGACATGTCCAGACCGCAGACAGGATACATAACCCCAACACACAGCAGGACTATAAGATCCCTGTAATGTAAGGAGCTGTAAGACCTGCTGACATGTACGGACCGCGGACAGGATACATAACCCCAACACACAGCAGGACTATAAGATCCCTGTAATGTAAGGAGCTGTAAGACCTGTGGACATGTACAGAGCGCTGACAGGATACATATCCCTAACACACAGCAGGAGTATAAGATCCCTGTAATGTAAGGAGCTGTAAGACCTGCTGACATGTACAGACCGAAGACAGGATACATAACCCCAACACACAGCAGGACTATAAGATCCCTGTAATGTAAGGAGCTGTAAGACCTGCTGACATGTATGGACCGCCGACAGGATACATAACCCCAACACTAAGCAGGATTATAAGATCCCTGTAATGTAAGGAGCTGTAAGACCTGCTGACATGTACGGACCGCAGACAGGATACAAATCCCCAACACTAAGTAGGACTATAAGATCCCTGTAATGTAAGGAGCTGTAAGACCTGCTGACATGTACGGACCGCAGACAGCATACATAACCCCAACACACAGTAGGACTATAAGATCCCTGTAATGTAAGGAGCTCTAAGTCCTGCAGACATGTACAGACCGCCGACAGGATACGGATCCCCAACACACAGCAGGACTATAAGATCCCTGTAATGTAAGGAGCTGTAAGACCTGCTGACATGTACGGACCGCAGACAGGATACATAACCCCAACACACAGCAGGACTATAAGATCCCTGTAATGTAAGGAGCTGTAAGACGTGCTGACATGTACGGACCGCCGACAGGATATGGATCCCCAACACACAGCAGGACAATAACATCCCTGTAATGTAAGGAGCTGTAAGACCTGCTGACATGTACGGACCGCAGACAGCATACATAACCCCAACACACAGTAGGACTATAAGATCCCTGTAATGTAAGGAGCTCTAAGTCCTGCAGACATGTACAGACCGCCGACAGGATACGGATCCCCAACACACAGCAGGACTATAAGATCCCTGTAATGTAAGGAGCTGTAAGACCGGCTGACATGTACGGACCGCAGACAGGATACATCACCCCAACACACAGCAGGACTATAAGATCCCTGTAAGGTAGGAAGCTGTAAGACCTGCTGACATGTACGGACCGCAGACAGCATACATAACCCCAACACACAGCAGAACTATAAGATCCCTGTAATGTAAGGAGCTTGTAAGTCCTGCTGACATGTACGGACCGCCGACAGGATACAGATCCCCAACACACAGCAGGACTATAACATCCCTGTAAGACCTGCTGACATGTACAGATCGCCGACAGGATACAAATCCCCCACACTAAGCAGAACTATAAGATCCCTGTAATGTAAGGAGCTGTAAGACCTGCTGACATGTACGGACCGCGGACAGGATTCAGATCCCCAACACACAGCAGGACTATAAGATCCCTGTAATGTAAGGAGCTCTAAGTCCTGCTGACATCTACGGACCGCAGACAGGATTCATAACCCCAACACACAGCAGGACTATAAGATCCCTGTAATGTAAGGAGCTGTAAGACCTGCTGACATGTACGGACCGCAGAAAGGATTCATAACCCCAACACACAGCATGACTATAAGATCGCTGTAAGGTAGGGAGCTGTAAGACCTGCTGACATGTACGGACCGCCGACAGGATACAGATCCCCAACACTAAGCAGGACTATAAGATCCCTGTAATGTAAGGAGCTGTAAGACCTGCTGGCATGTACGAACCACAGACAGGATACATAACCCCAACACACAGCAGGACTATAAGATTCCTGTAATGTAAGGAGGTGTAAGACCTGCTGACATGTACGGACCGCCGAAAGGATACATAACCCAAACACACAGCAGGACTATAAGATCCCTGTAATGTAAGGAGCTGTAAGACTTGCTGTCATGTACGGACCGCAGACAGGATACGGATCCCCAACACACAGCAGGACTATAAGATCCCTGTAATGTAAGGAGCTGTAAGACCTGCTGACATGTACGAACCACAGACAGGATACATAACCCCAAAACACAGCAGGACTATATGATCCCTGTAATGTAAGGAGCTGTAAGACCTGCTGACACTTACGGACCGCAGACAGGATACGAATCCCCAACACACAGCAGGACTATAAGATCCCTGTAAGGTAAGGAGCTGTAAGACCTGTTGACATGTATGGACCGGCGACAGGATACAAATCCCCAACACTAAGCAGGACTATAAGATCTCTGTAATGTAAGGAGCTGTAAGACCTGCTGACATACAAGGACCGCGGACAGGATACATAACCCCAACACACAGCAGGACTATAAGATCCCTGTAATGTAAGGAGCTGTAAGACCTGCTGACATGCAAGGACCGCTGACAGGATAAATAACCCCAACACACAGCAGGACTATAAGATCCCTGTAAGGTAGGGAGCTGTAAGTCCTGCTGACATGTACGGACCGCCGACAGGATACAGATCCCCAACACACAGCAGGACTATAAGATCCCTGTAAGGTAAGGAGCTGTAAGACCTGCTGACATGTACGGACCGCAGACAGCATACATAACCCCAACATACAGCAGGACTATAAGATCCCTGTAATGTAAGGAGCTCTAAGTCCTGCAGACATGTACAGACCGCCGACAGGATACGGATCCCCAACACACAGCAGGACTATAAGATCCCTGTAATGTAAGGAGCTGTAAGACCTGCTGACATGTACGGACCGCAGACAGGATACATAACCCCAACACACAGCAGGACTATAAGATCCCTGTAATGTAAGGAGCTCTAAGTCCTGCAGACATGTACAGACCGCCGACAGGATACGGATCCCCAACACACAGCAGGACTATAAGATCCCTGTAATGTACGGAGCTGTAAGACCTGCAGACATGTACGGACCACAGACAGGATACGGATCCCCAACACACAGCAGGACAATAACATCCCTGTAATGTAAGGAGCTGTAAGACCTGCTGACATGTACGGACCGCGGACAGGATACATAACCCCAACACACAGCAGGACTATAAGATCCCTGTAATGTAAGGAGCTGTAAGACCGGCTGATATGTATGGACCGCAGACAGGATACAAATCCCCAACACACAGCAGGACTATAACATCCCTGTAAGGTAAGGAGCTGTAAGACCTGCTGACATGTATGGACCGCAGACAGCATACATAACCCCAACACACAGCAGAACTATTAGATCCCTGTAATGTAAGGAGCTGTAAGACCTGCTGACATGTACGGACCGCGGACAGGATACATAACCCCAACACACAGCAGGACTATAAGATCCCTGTAATGTAAGGAGCTGTAAGACCTGCTGACATGTACGGACTGCAGACAGGATACAGATCCCCAACACACAGCAGGACTATAAGATCCCTGTAATGTATGGAGCTGTAAGACCTGCTGACATGTCCAGACCGCAGACAGGATACGGATCCCCAACACACAGCAGGACTATAAGATCCCTGTAATGTAAGGAGCTGTAAGGCCTGCTGACATGTACGGACCACCGACAGGATACAAATCCCCAACACTAAGCAGGACTATAAGATCCCTGTAATGTAAGGAGCTGTAAGACCTGCTGACATGTACGGACCGCAGACAGCATACATAACCCCAACACACAGCAGGACTATAAGATCCCTGTAATGTAAGGAGCTCTAAGTCCTGCTGACATGTACGGACCGCCGACTGGATACGGATCCCCAACACACAGCAGGACAATAACATCCCTGTAATGTAAGTAGCTGTAAGACGTGCTGACATGTACGGACCACCGACAGGATACAAATCCCCAACACACAGCAGGACTATAACATCCCTGTAAGGTAAGGAGCTGTAAGACCGGCTGACATGTACGGACCGCAGACAGGATACATAACCCAAACACACAGCAGGACTATAAAATCCCTGTAAGGTAAGGAGCTGTAAGACCTGCTGACATGTACGGACCGCAGACAGGATACAAAACCCCAACACTAAGCAGGATTATAAGATCCCTGTAATGTAAGGAGCTGTAAGACCTGCTGACATGTACGGACCGCAGACAGGATACAAATCCCCAACACTAAGCAGGACTATAACATCCTTGTAAGGTAAGGAGCTGTAAGACCTGTTGACATGTACGGACCGCCGACAGGATACAAATCCCCAACACTAAGCAGGATTATAAGATCCCTGTAATGTAAGGAGCTGTAAGACCTGTTTACATGTACGGACCGCCGACAGGATACAAATCCCCAACACTAAGCAGGACTATAAGATCCCTGTAATGTAAGGAGCTGTAAGACCTGCTGACATGTGCGGACCGCACACAGGATACATAACCCCAACATACAGCAGGACTATAACATCCCTGTAAGGTAAGGAGCTGTAAGACCTGCTGACATGTACGGACCGCCGACAGGATACAAATCCCCAACACTAAGCAGGACTATAAGATCCCTGTAATGTAAGGAGCTGTAAGACCTGCTGACATGTACGGACCACAGACAGGATACATAACCCCAACACACAGCAGGACTTTAAGATCCCTGTAATGTAAGGAGGTGTAAGACCTGCTGACATGTACGGACCGCAGACAGCATACATAACCCCAACACACAGCAGGACTATAAGATCCCTGTAAGGTAAGGAGCTGTAAGACCTGCTGACATGTACGGACCGCGGACAGGATACAGATCCCAACACACAGCAGGACTATAAGATCCCTGTAAGGTAAGGAGCTGTAAGACCTGCTGACATGTACGAACCGTGGACAGGATACATAACCTCAACACACCGCAGGACTATAAGATCCCTGTAATGTAAGGAGCTGTAAGACCTGCTGACATGTACGGACCGCGGACAGGATACGGATCCTCCACACACAGCAGGACTATAAGATCCTGGGACATTCACATGTTCCACGTCTGATGTTCTGTACCTGACCCGGGGCAGTAAATGTCCTTTTGGGGGGTTTATGTTGGGGAAAGAGGACAAAAACTTAGAGTGAGGATGAGATCTCATTGCCACATGATTAGAGAGGGGAACACGGAATTACCTGCAGCCGATCATTGTTTTAGTCATGGACACAGCATACAACATCACAGAAGGATTTGGGAATATAAGTTTATAACCATCTTTGATACTATCAGAAACGGTATGAATATCGGAGGTTTTTTTTTACATGAGTGGAGATAGTGAAATAAGAGAAGCCCACAGCGGAGCTGACAGGTTGGCCTGGTGGGGACCCCCTAACAGCAATGTAGAGACTATAAATTTTCACATTCTTTGTCACTGGATTAATTATTTACTGTTTTGCTCATCCCTCCCTGATATTAATCTAAGTGCTATTAATTACAATGCCTGCGCCCTCTTACCCTGTCTCTGGTATTTATCTAGTGCAACTTAAGTTTATCATGTCTGTACCCTCCTATGTGATCATGTGTATATGCTTTAATAAAAAATACGTCTGTAGATTTGTTCCATTATGCCTGAAGAAGAACTTTGAGTAGGTTGGAAAGCTTGCTATAACATCAAGTATTATTGTTAGCCATCAAAGGTATCATATCTACAAAATTACTTCACTGCAAAGTGAAAGGTAAGTGATGTCAGACACCAGAAATGGGCGCCAGAAGCTAGCCAGGAGCAAGGCAGAAGGGGATACCAGAGCGGTGCAGTAGCCGGCGCCAGGAATCCGAGGGAGCAGCTGGAGGATTGCCTGCTGAAGGTTCAGCGGGCAGAAGCAGAGGAGCGGGTCCCGGAGCAGCAGGAGGACAGAGAGCGCGGCTGCCGGGAGAGAGGTCCTGGCGGTGAGACTGCAGGTGCCGTCACCGGAGCTGCGGAGGAGCTGCCGACAGGAGCCAATAAGTATTTTCAGTGTACCTAGTGTATTTTAGTGTGTGTGTGAATCTAAGTGTGTGTCTGTGTGTCTGTGACTAAGTAACGGGGTATTAGAGTGTATTAGAGTGTGAGTGTGTAAGTGTCTGTGTGTAAGGTGTAAGTGAAGCAGGATTGGATGATTGAGAGAGAGTGTGAGCATTATTTAATTAATTTTTTTTAAAAAGTGTGAGCTGTTGCGCACGGGCGGAGGTGCGTTTGGAGTGTGAGCAAGTCTATCTTCACTTCACTACTTCCACAAGTAAATTGTAGATCCCCATTAGGATGAGCTCCATGCCTGACAATGTCATCCAGTGTGCTACTTGTGCAACGTATGCGGTCCTTGATCAGCCGATCGAGGGTGCATACTGTTGCGCAACATGCGTGCACATCGCACATTTAGAAGCCCAAATCCTGGATCTAAATGAGCGACTTGCAACAATGCGATCCATTGACAACATGGAAAGGAGTTTGCTGCTGGGGTAGAGGCAGGGGGGATGGTAGTACTGAAGAGCAGGGGGAGCAGGCAGCTAGCTGGGTGACAGAAAGAAGGAGGGGAAGAGGGAAGAGAACCAGGGAAGCTAGTCCTGAACTGGCACAACCCAACAAGTCTGCAACGTTGGCAGATGAGGGGGATGCCATTACAGAGCCAGCACTGCTGCAGCGTGACCTGCCCTCTGAACGCCAGGGAGATGGCTGCTCCAGTGAGACGGGGACGGGGAGGGTAGGGCAGGCTAGACAGGTCCTAGTGGTGGGGGACTCAATTATAAGGGGGACAGATAGGGCAATCTGCCATAAAGACCGGGATCGTAAAACGGTGTGTTGTCTTCTTGGCGCTCGAGTTCGACAGGACAGCAGTGTCCCAGCCTCCAGTGACCAGGGGACATGCCGGGGAGATGAAGGAATCTCCTGCTACAGCTGTCACAGCAGTAGCAGGAGATCTGATTTCTAGCATTACTTTCAATAGCAGAGGATCACGATCCTCTGCCATTGAGAAAGTAACACAAAACATGCCCTACACACACACATGCCCCCCCTCACAGTGCCCACACACAGTGCCCCCTCCACACTGCCCCCACACATATGCCCCTCCACAGTGCCCTCCACAGTACCCCCATTAGTGCCCCCCTCCAGTGTCCCCCACATTCCCCCCTCCACAGTGTCCCCCTCCAGTCCCCACACACAGTGCACCCCCAAAGTGCCCACATATAGTGCACCCCTGACAATGACCTCCCCACAGTGTAGTCACACAGTGCACCCCCACAGTGCCCTCCACAGTACATCCCCTCAGTGCCCCCACCACACACATGCCCATCCACAGTATCACCCCCCACAATGCCCACACACAGTGCACCCCCCACAATGACCCCCCCCACAGTGTCCACACCAGTGTCCCTCTCCACAGTGACCCCCCCACAGTGCCCCTACCACAGTGTCCCCCTCCACAGTGTCCCTCCAATAATGACCCCCCCCAACAATGACCCTTCTCAGTGCGCCCCCCCCCCACAATGCCCCCACAACAGAGCTCCCCCCACAGTGCCCCTACCACAGTGTCCCCCTCCACAGTGTCCCTCCAATAATGACCCCCCCCCAACAATGACCCTTCTCAGTGCGCCCCCCCCCCCCACAATGCCCCCACAACAGAGCTCCCCCCACAGTGCCCACACACAGTGCACCCCCCCCCACAGTGCCCTCCACATTACACTTCCTCAGTGCCCCCACCACACACATGCCCCTCCACAGTGTCACCCCCCACAGTGCCTACACACAGTGCACCCCCCACAATGATCCCCCACAGTGCCCTCCTACAGTGCCCCCATCATAATTCCCCCTCCACAGTGACCCCGCCACAGTGCCCCGCCCACACTGCCTCCACCACAGTGTCCCCCCCAGTCCCCTCCCCACAGTGTCCACACACAAGTACACTGATTGCAGCCCCCGTCCCTCCCCCTCACAAGTACAGTGACACCTGTATATAGATAACAAAGGACCCACTATTCACAATAGACACAGCTCACCTCCTCACCTCCCTGCACAGGCAGGATTACACCCTGTGATTAATTACTGTGCAAGCCCCCCGCCCACCCCCTTAGCGCGACAAATTACTGTCACAGCCCCCCTCCCACCCCACAGCGACAAATTACTGTGACAACACCCCCCCACACACACACACACTCATTCCCTAGCGACAAGTCTATATGACAGCACATCCCACAGTGACAAGTCTATGTGACAGCACCCCCACCCCTGGCAAGAAGTCTATGTCACAGCACCCAACAGCAACAAGTCTATGTGACAGCACACCCCACAGCGACAAGTCTATGTGACAGCACTCAACAGCGACAAGTCTATGTGACAGCACACCCCACAGCGACAAGTCTATGTGACAGTACACTCCACAGCGACAAGTCTATGTGACAGCACGCCCACCCCTGGCAAAAAGTCTATGTGACAGACACAACAAGGACAAGTCTATGTGAGAACACACTCTACAGCAACAAGTCTATGTGACAGCACCCCACCCCCGCAAGAAGTCTATGTGACAGCATTCAACAGTGACAAGTCTATGTGACAGCACACCCCACAGCGACAAGTCTATGTGACAGTACACTCCACAGCGACAAGTCTATGTGACAGCACGCCCACCCCCGGCAAAAAGTCTATGTGACAGCACCCAACAAGGACAAGTCTATGTGACAACACACTCTACAGCAACAAGTCTATGTGACAGCACCCCACCGCCGCAAGAAGTCTATGTGACAGCATTCAACAGCGACAAGTCTATGTGACAGCACACCCCACAGCGACAAGTCTATGTGACAGTACACTCCACAGCGACAAGTCTATGTGACAGCACGCCCACCCCCGGCAAAAAGTCTATGTGACAGCACCCAACAAGGACAAGTCTATGTGACAACACACTCTACAGCAACAAGTCTATGTGACAGCACCCCACCCCCGCAAGAAGTCTATGTGACAGCATTCAACAGTGACAAGTCTATGTGACAGCACACCCCACAGCAACAAGTCTATGTGACAGCACCCCCACCCCCGCAAGAAGTCTATGTAATAGCACCCAACAGTGACAAGTCTATGTGACAGCACACTCCACAGCGACAAGTCTATGTGACAGCACCCCCACCCCCCGCAAGAAGTCTATGCGACAACACTCAACAGTAATAAGTCTATGTGACAGCACACCCAACAGCGACAAGTCTATGTGACAGTACACTCCACAGCGACAAGTCTATGTGACAGCACGCCCACCCCCGGCAAAAAGTCTATGTGACAGCACCCAACAAGGACAAGTCTATGTGACAACACACTCTACAGCAACAAGTCTATGTGACAGCACCCCACCCCCGCAAGAAGTCTATGTGACAGCATTCAACAGTGACAAGTCTATGTGACAGCACACCCCACAGCAACAAGTCTATGTGACAGCACCCCCACCCCCGCAAGAAGTCTATGTAATAGCACCCAACAGTGACAAGTCTATGTGACAGCACACTCCACAGCGACAAGTCTATGTGACAGCACCCCCACCCCCCGCAAGAAGTCTATGCGACAACACTCAACAGTAATAAGTCTATGTGACAGCACACCCAACAGCGACAAGTCTATGTAACAGCACACTCCATAGCGACAAGTCTATGTGACAGCACGCCCACCTCCGGCAAGACGTCTATGTGACAGCACCCTACAGGGACAAGTCTATGTGACAGCACACTCTACAGCGACAAGTGTATGTGACAGTATGCCCACCCCCGGCAAGAAGTCTATGTAACAGCACACTCCACAGTGACAAGTCTATGTGACAGTACCCCCACCCCCTGCAAGAAGTCTATGTGACAGCACTCAACAGTAATAAGTCTATGTGACAGCACACCCCAAAGTGACAAGTCTATGTGACAGCACACCCCACAGCGACAAGTCTATATGACAGCACCCCCACCCCCTGCAAGACGTTTATGTGACAGCACACCCTACAGCGACAGCACTACCTCTCCTGGCCAATACACTGACACCAACACCCCCCCCCCCACCTACACTTTGAGAGCCCCCGCCAGCATCCGACCAGCACTCTGACGGCCCCCCACTCCCCCCCCACTAGAACACTGACAGCCCCCCCTTTCCCCAGGCACCCCGACCAGCACACTGACAGCCCCCTCTCCCCCCAGACACCCAACCAGCACACTGTCAACAGCCCCCATTAGCCCCAGACACCCGACCAGCACACTGACAACCCCTTCCCCGTTACACTCACCCTCCGCCTCCATGACAGCTGGACACTTGTAATCCTCATCGCAGCAGACCTGGACTGAAGAGAGCCACTGGGCATGTGAGAAGAATACCAGGCTCATCCACGGAAGGAGGATCTCTACTGCGCATGTACGACTACTGGAGAAGCCGGCTGGAAGAACTAGTCATAGCCAGGGAGACGGGATCGTCAACACAGGGGGGGGCATCCCCTGTAGGTGAGTACATAACTTCTGTATGGCCAATTTACAATGCACAATGTATATTACGAAATGCATTGTAATGGCTATACAGAAGTGCACACAACCACTACACACATTGGGACAACCCCTTTAATGCCGAGGCTATGGGAGGATATAAGGGCAGGAGATGAACACGTGGAATCTCTGTGGTTAGAAATACAGGGGAAAAACAAAATCCTGATAGGGGTTTTCTATAGACCACCAAAAGCAACAGAAGAAACTGAAACCTTACTACTAAGGCAGATAGAAGAGATGTCAAACCGCAACAAGGTAATTATCATGGGAGACTTTAATTATCCGGATATAATATGGGAAGACGAAACCTGCAAATCTCACAGGGGCGATAAGTTCTTCAGAACAATTAAAGATAACTACCTTACCCAACTTGTGTGGGAGCCAACTAGAGGGAGGGCCACTCTGGACTTAGTACTAACTAACAAAGCAGACAGAATGATGGGGGTGCAGGATGAGGGACACTTGGGGAAAAGTGACCACAATATAATCAACTTCCAGCTGTCATTCAATAAGAAGCCTCATCAGGGGGCGACAAATAAACTAAACTTTAGTAAAGCAAAATTTGATCAGCTTAGAACTACTATCGGTAACATTAATTGGGACAACATCCTCAAAAATATCAGTACAGCCGACAAATGGGAGGAGTTTAAAAACATCATAATCACTCCCTGTGAGCAGTTCATACCCTTTATAAATAAAATAACTGCAAGTAAAAGGAAACCACTGTGGCTAGACAAGACGGTAAGGGGGCCAATAAATGAAAAAAAGAAAGCATTCAAACTACTAAAGCAAGAAGGCAGCGAAGAAGCGCTAAAATCATACAGGGAAAAAACAAATATGCAAAGATAAGATCAAAACGGCTAAGGAGGAGGCAGAAAGACTAATCGCCAAAGAGAGCAAAAACAACCCGAAACTATTCTTCAACTATATTAACAGTAAAAGGATTTGCACCGAGAGCGCTGGCCCTTTAACAAATAATGCAGGAGAACTCATTGAAGATGATGGAGGGAAGGCAAACCTATTAGTTTCTTTTCAAGTGTATTCACAAACAAAAAGGAAATGTCACACGAGATGCAGGGGAATAAAATGAACCCCTCACAAAATATTACATACCTAACACAGGAGGAAGTGAGGAACCGATTAAAGAAGATTAAAATCGATAAATCGCCAGGCCCAGGTGGAATACACCCAAGGGTTCTAAGGAAACTAAGTGATGTGATAGCTAGGCTGCTATTTCTAATATTTATGGACACTATCAACACCAGTGTTGTACCACTGGATCAGCGCATTGCCAATGTAGTTCCAATATACAAAAAGGGGTTCAAAAGAGATCCTGGTAACTACAGGCCGGTAAGTCTCACTTCAATAACTGGAAAAGTATTCGAGGGGGTTCTGAGAGATGCCATCGAAGAGCACATCAAGGAGAACAACAGAATAACTCCTCATCACCATGGGTTCATGAGGGATCGATCATGTCAGACCAATCTGATCAGCCTCTATGATGAAGTAAGCTCTAGGCTGGACCTGGGAGAATCTATTGATCTCGTATATCTGGACTTCTCTAAAGCATTCAACACCGTGCCGCATAATAGGCTGATATATAAAATGAGAAGCTTGGATTGGGTGAAAACGTGTGTATCTGGGTAAAGAACTGGCTCAGAGATAGAAAGCAGAGGGTGGTAATAAATGGATCGTACTCTGCTTGGGCCACCGTCGCTAGTGGGGGGCCACAGGGCTCAGTATTAGGCCCCATTCTGTACAATATATTTATCAATGACCTGATAGAGGGGCTGCACAGTAAAATATCAATATTTACAGATGACACAAAATTATACAATATAATCAATGCAACGGAGGACAATGTGCGGCTACAAACGGACCGAGATAAGCTGGGGGCTTGGGCAGAAAAATGGCAAATGAAGTTCAATGTTGATAAATGTAAGGTTCTGCACATGGGCAGGAGGAACGGATGTCACCAATATACACTAAATGGGGTACTGCTAGGGAAAAGGGATATGGAAAAAGACCTGGGGGTACTAGTGGATTGTAGACTAAACTGGAGCAACCAATGCCAGTCAGCTGCTGCAAAAGCTAATAAAGTCTTGGGGTGCATTAAAGGGGTTGTCCCGCGAAAGCAAGTGGGGTATACACTTCTGTATGGCCATATTAATGCACTTTGTAATGTACATTGTGCATTAAATATGAGCCATACAGAAGTTATTCACTTACCTGCTCCGTTCCTAGCGTCCTCGTCTCCATGGTGCCGTCTAATTTCAGCGTCTAATCACCCGATTAGACGCGCTTGCGTAGTCCGGTCTTCTCCGTGTTGAATGGGGCCGCTCGTGCCGGAGAGCTGGTCCTCGTAGCTCCGCCCCGTCACGTGTGCCGATTCCAGCCAATCAGGAGGCTGGATTCGGCAATGGACCGCACAGAGCCCACGGTGCACCATGGGAGAAGACCCGCGGTGCATCGTGGGTGAAGATCCCGGCGGCCATCTTAGTAAGGTAAGGAAGAAGTCGCCGCAGCGCGGGGATTCGGGTAAGTAGTAAACGTTGTTTTTTTTTAACACATGCATTGGGTTTGTCTCGCGCCAAACGGGGGGCCTATTGAAAAAAAAAAACCCGTTTCGGCGCGGGACAACCCCTTTAAAAGAAGTATAGGGACGAGGGACGAGAACATTATCACCCCACTATATAAGGCACTTATCAGGCCTCACATGGAATACTGTGTACAGTTCTGGTCACCGGGGCTCAAGAAAGATGTTACAGTACTGGAGGGGGTTCAAAGAAGGGCGACTAAACTAATAAACGGAATGAAGGGACTGGAATACCCAGAGAGGCACCAAAACTGGGATTATTCACCCCGGAAAAAAGATGGCTAAGAGGCGATCAAATAACTATGTATAAATCCATGAGGGGACGATACAAGGATCTCTGCCAGGATCTGTTTATATCCAGGACTGCGACGGTAACAAGGGGGCATCCGCTACGTCTAGAGGAAAGCAGGTTTCATCACCAACACAGGAGGGGGTTCTTTACTGTAAGAGCAGTGAGATTATGGAACTCTCTGCCTGAGGACGTGGTGATGGCAGGATCCATAGAGGAGTTTAAGAGGGACTGGATGTCTTTCTGGAGCAAAGCATATTACAGGATATAAATTTTAGGTGACCAGCGGGTTGTAGTTCCGGGTCTTACAGACAGGTAGCAACTGTTAGAGGTTGATCCAGGGATTAGTCTGATTGCCACTAGGGAGTCGGGAAGGAATTTTTTTCCCCAAAAGGCTAATTAGCTTCTGCCTCTTGGGGTTTTTTGCCTTCCTATGAATCAACAAGGGGGTTGAAAGAGGCTGAACTGGATGGACATTGTCTTCATTCGGCCTAATATACTATGTTACATGGTTTTTACTTACTGAGAATAGAGATGAGCGAACATACTCGCGAAGGACAATTACTCGATCGAGCATTGCCCTTAGCGAGTACCTGCCCACTCGGAAGAAAAGGTTCGGCTGCCGGCGGCGGGCGGGGAGGAACGGAGGGGAGATCTCTCTCTTCCTCTCTCCCCCCCGCTCCATTCCGGCTCACTGCCGCAACTTACCTCTCACCCGCCGCCGGCAGCCAAACCTTTTCTTCCGAGCGGGCAGGTACTCGCTAAGGGCAATGCTCGCTCATCTCTAACTGAGAACAATCACATATTTAAAGCGCTGCGGAACAAGTTGGCGCTATACAAATAAAGATTATGATGATATTATTATTATTACATATTGCCATGCTACATCATTAATATACTGTAAGTGTATGAAGTCTTATTGCAGGTAGCCAGAACCCAACAATCACAAAATGTCCGTCACGTTTGGACTTCTTCTCAGGGCATAATCACGGCAACTTGCAAGTGACCATGCAAACACCTCCACTTATATTATGTTCCAATGCAGCATGGCAGTACTGCGATCTTTGGCCGCATAGTGTGTTTTGCCTGCCGAGTTGCCTTGAGTCTCAGTTTAAAGTCACCTCCACACAAGCGTATTTTGGGATTATTTTTCTGCCCACATGATGGACAAGTGTCCCAGTCGGACTGTGGGTCTACTTACCCAACCTCATAGCGTGTGGTCAACCGGGACGCTTGTCTATAAGGGCACAAAAATGGACTTGTGATGGCTTCATGTGTAAACGGGCTGACTGTTCACAGTGCTGTCCCAATAACATTTTAATATTAAAGGGGTTGTCCCGCGGAGCAAGTGGGTCTATACACTTCTGTATGGCCATATTAATGCACTTTGTAATATACATCATGCATTAAATATGAGCCATACAGAAGTTATTCACTTACCTGCTCCGTTGCTAGCGTCCCCGTCACCATGGATCCGTCTAATTCTGATGTCTTCTTACTTTTTTAGACGCGCTTGCGCTGTGCGGTCTTCTCCCCTTCTGCTCGGTCCAGGCACGAGCGGCGTTCTGGCTCCGCCCCCTTCTACGCATTATCGTGTAGCTCCGCCCCGTCACGTGTGCCGATTCCAGCCAATCAGGAGGCTGGAATCGGCAATGGAACGCACAGACCCCATGGTGCACCATGGGAGAAGACCCGCGGTGCACCATGGGAGAAAACCACAGTGCATCCCTGGGAAAGGACCGGCGGCCATCTTGGGAGAAGATTTTTTAAAGTCCTTATTTCGTCGGATCGGTGAGTAGCAAGCGGCTTAAAAACCGCTTTACTTTGCTATTTTATGCCAGGGGGGTGACAGGGGGAATGGGGTAAGGTAAAATTTTGAGGTTTGCCGCGAGACAACCCCTTTAATATATGGATGATTGCAGAAAGACCATATGTATCATTTTTAAAACATTTTTACCAAATAAGGTCAGTTTTCATGTATATACGTGGCTGGGGATGTAGCATGGTTAGGGGCGTGGCTTAACAAAAAATGTGCCTAATTTGTCCCTATTTTGATTTTTTAAATCCTTGGTGCACACGATGCGATGTGAGATCTCTCATTGAAACCAATGGGAGAAAATCCGCAATCTTCTGCCACGGCTGACGGCCACTCCAGAGGATTCCTGCATTCCTAAAGTGATGGCAGGCTGTTTTGCCATGAAAGTGCCTCACATCCATGGGGAATTCATATGATGGGGAGCACAATATGTGAGCGGGTTTCACAGCCCCATATTGCGTTCGCGTGAAGTTAGCCTTAGGAGGAGGCAGAAGGGTGCTCATTAATCTATTAAGCACACGGCCTATTTTGGGCTTAAAGGGGTTGTCCCGCGCCGAAACGGGTTTTTTTTTTTTCAATAGCCCCCCCGTTCGGCGCGAGACAAACCCGATGCAGGGGTTTAAAAAACAAAACCGGGTAGTACTTACCCGAATCCCCGCGCTCCGGTGACTTCATACTTACCTTGCGAAGATGGCCGCCGGGATCTTCACCCTCGGTGGACCGCAGGTCTTCTGTGCGGTCCATTGCCGATTCCAGCCTCCTGATTGGCTGGAATCGGCACACGTGACGGGGCGGAGCTACGAGGAGCAGCTCTCCAGCACGAGCAGCCCCATTCAACACGGAGAGGACCGGACTGCGCAAGCGCGTCTAATCGGGCGATTAGACGCTGAAAATTTGACGGCACCATGGAGACGGGGACGCTGGCAACGGAGCAGGTAAGTGAATAACTTCTGTATGGCTCATAATTAATGCACAATGTACATTACAAAGTGCATTACTATGGCCATACAGAAGTGTATACCCCAACTTTGTTTCGCGGGACAACCCCTTTAAGGACGCAATGATTTTTGGCGGATTTTTCATTTCCATTTTTCAAAAGTCATAACTTTTTATTTTTCCATCGACGCGGCCGTATGAGGGCTTGTTTTTTGCGTGGTGAACTGTGGTTTTTATCGGTGCCATTTTTGGGTACATAGACTATATTGTAGAACTTTTATTATTTTTTTTATGATCGTAGGGAGAGAAAACGCATCAATTCTGCCATAGATTTTTTTTACAGCGTTAATTATGCAGCATAAATGACAGAATACATTTTTTCTGCGGGTCGGTACGATTACAACGATACCAAAATTCTTACATTTTTTTTTAGGTTTTTACACTTTTCTGCAATAAAACCCCTTTTTCTAAATCGCTGCGTTCAAAGTCCTTTGTTATTTTTCTATGTACGGAGTTCTATGAGGACTTATTTTTGCGAGACGAGCTGTAGTTTTTATTCATACCATTTTGGGGTACATACGGCTTTTCCGATCACTTTTATTGTGTTTCTAGGGAGGCAAAATGCTAAAAATTTGCATTTTGCCTCAGTTTTCTAGTGTTTTTTGAACGCTTTTTTCCGTGCACAGTCTGTGCAACTTATTGTAAGCGTTGGTATGGATGCGACAATACCAAATATGTGGGATTTTAATTTTTTTTTTTACCTTTGTTATGCTAATATGAGAAAAAGCATAAAAAAGGGTTTTTTTAACTTTTTTTTTTACATTTTTCTTTTTTGTTCACTTTTATTATCTGTTTTTACACCATTTGTGTCCCTCTGGGGGACTTACAGTACAGCACTGATGATCGCTGTCATAAAGGCTACTGCCCTGCAATGCCTTATCGCTTATACAGCGATCACAGGCTACGGCATTACAGGATGCCAGTATCTGGCATCCTGTTGCCATGGCAACCAGCTGGGCTCTCTGCGATTATATCACCTATGATCTCACGCTATCCCTAGGACATAAGTTTATGCCCTGTTGCGGGAAGTACGGGTTAAAGGAGTAGGCTTAGTGCCATTGGTGGAGAATGTGGGTCATCTGCATGAGGTGTTAGACCTATCTGCTGAGCGACTGTGTAGTGCATAGATGTGGGAGAGACAGAAGGCCGTGAAGTTGGTGACGCAGAGGTTGGGAGATGTGACCTGGCTTGTGTGCGGATCCCCTGCAGAGCGAACGGGTCCTTACAGGGAGGCAGTTTGGCTGCTTTGTCCAGTGGGGCCTGAAGCCTGGACATAGTAATGCGAGGGCTCGTTTTTTTGCCTCTAATGGTGCTATTTTGGAGTACATACAGCTTTTTGATCGCTTTTTATCACATTTCTTTTGTTAGAGACAGTGTGACTAAAAAGAACAATTCTGACATGTAGTTTTTAAACTGATTTATTCTTATTTTTAATAACCAATATAACTTTATTAAACTGATTTTTACATTTTTTTTAGTCTGCATAGGGGACTTGAACTTGTGATTGTTTAATCACTCCACCTGACAGGCAGCAATCTGCAATGGCAGCTGTGGAGCATTTCAGAAGGCCCCAGAGCTGCCATTGCAACTGAATGGCACTCTGTGACCTCATCAGGAGGGGGTTTTCAGGACCCCAGAACGATGATTGGGGCTTTTAATTGCCACTGTCAAAAATTACCCGTGGCATTTAAAGGGTTAACAGCCGTGATTGGTGTTAGCGGATGCCAGCTGTAAGAAACCTGCAATGTATGGAGTTGGATCATCTCCCGATTCCCCTCCATACAAAACACCGCATGTCCAGGCCGTAACTGTACGTCCCGGAGCGTTGAGGGGTTAATGATCATCTCATTAATTTAGGATTAATGCTACTAGCATACCTGCTTGTTGGGGATACATGACTTTTCTTGTCATGCTAATTCTAATCAATCCCTTCTAGAATATTACATTTCCTTGCACATATTCCAGTTTAGCAGTTTGTTTTAAATGAGCAACAGAAAGAACCAATCTTGGCCATTTTTTTAGCCAACTCCAGCGGAGTGCATGCTGGTCGGAGTCGTGTTCTGCACCCATGCCAAGTTCTCCCATAGTGGTGATCATGAGCATTGCCACCAAGCGTACTTCCTTGGCTCTTGTTTTAGGTCACGCAGACAAGTCTCTCGCTGAGGCATATGGTTTGTTTCTCCTTACTGAACCCAAAATTAGCCCAGCAGCCATTCTGGACCTCGGCTTTAGCAGGAGGATATGGAGCCAAGTATGGATTTACAGATATGTAACGTAGCAACACAACAATCACCAGTGACTGTCAGACAGGAAAAGATGAATAATATTAGCGATACGGAATAGTGGGGAGTAGGCGGGAGTGCGCACGGCGGTGACGAGGCGGCTGATACTGCCTACCATTTGTTGTGCTGGGAGAGCATCTTGTGTTGTTCTGAATGTGGGAATACGGCGCCACAACACGGCCTGCTTTATTATATTATTATCGTACAGTGTTCTCCAACACAGATGGTCCTCATTAAAAAACAAAATTAGTCGTTCACCCTCCTGTGGAAAACTTCAGAGACTGGTTGAGCCGCGTACGAATAAATTAATTAGAGATATTTCCTATTCAGCTAATTATAATGAAACACACATAACATGAGTTAAATTACCATGGGTGGTACACTGAGACACTGTGCCCAGCTACGGCACACATAACGGGCAGGGGAGGAGGAAGGGAACAGCTCAATGACAGTGTAAGGGGCGACACGTTTAACGAACATCCTACAGTTCTTGCATCTTGTGAAGGAAACAAGCAGAAGAAGATTCCAAGTTATTCCTGCCATTACAGATCCTTCCTGTCACCGTATCACCGCAGTGAGCCTGCGCTAAAATGTTAGGAACAATTTACTCCACTTAGGCGACCCCCCTGTCCCCAACAAAACTATTAAACAAGGGAAAAACACCAAAAACACCAAAAAGCACCAACACATAAAAGAATCAAAATGGTGCAAGTTACAACAAAAAACATGATAAATCGGCCTCAATAAGTATTCGGATGATCAGATTGAGGGTTCAATCATGCAGTGGACTGACTGGGACATGTTTACTTTTAATTGTCTTTTTCTCGTTAAATAGTGACTAACTTTTTCACAAACTTGTGTTTATATGATCGCCAATCTAATAACTAGCAAAACTGCAGATCACTTTACCTAAAATTATGTTTTATGCTGAAAATTCACCATAAAGTGATGCCACTAAGGGTCTCCCTTCCTGTAATTGGATGACCGCTGTCTGTTTTGATACTAAAGGCCCTTTTACATACAACGATTATCGCTCAAAATTCGCTCAAATGGCCGAAAATGAGCGACGGTTTTGCTTTTAAAGATGAGTGTTTAGACCTAACGATCATCACTAGATATGGATAGGGCGTCTCGGCATTTCAGTTGTTCGTTGTGTTGCTTGGTAGCGTTGATAGGAGGGCGGGTGCATCAGTGATGAAAAAACCCATTGTTACTGTGCAAGTGCGGCTTGGCCTCTGAAAGTAGGTGGGAGCGCATATACTGTGTGTAGAAATAACAAGGGGCGTTGTGAATGGACATTTGGAAGAATCTCAAGTTGTCATGTTTACCAAGCTTTAGTCCGAAGAAGTAATGAAACCAGCTGGTGCCCAAAGATGATCGCTCTCTTTCAGTCGTTTGAACGAATTTTGAGCGATAATCGTTGCGTGTAAAAGGGCCTTAAGTCGATCTTCAGTAAAATTGATAACAAGACAGAACACAAGAAATAGAGGAAAGAGATGACTCCAACTACCTATAGAGATGTATGGAAGGGTGGGGTGGGGGGAGCGAGAAAGACTCATACAGTCACTGCAGTAGTTAACTGGTGTTTACTGTCTGCTACAACTACTGGAATCACATCTACACTGTTCAGTACTTGTCTAGTGTCCACCATGCTAACGTTTCTCTGTGTGTACCATGGAAACTTAGGGAGTTCTCCTGTTTTCTCCCTGCTGGGGTTATGAGAGTCATCATGGCAGCAGCCCGCTTCCACCAGAAAGAAACAAGGCCGCCTTACAGAGGGTGAGGTCAGAGCCGGCAGTGGATAACTGCATTTGCTTTCAGCACAAAGGATGCTTCCTAGACTCCAGCTAGGAAGAAGAGGCGCAAGTAAAAGCAGGTTCATAAGAGACCTCATAAGAGGAACACAGCAAGTGTGAGAGTTATATACAAATCTTGCTCTGAATCTGCAGCTCACAGAGGGGCCGGGGTGGGCCCGGAGCTTGGAAAGTGAGTATAAATTACTAGGGCAGACCATAGAAGAATGATTGACAAGAACCTTACAGGCATATTTCTTGAAAACCGGGTGAGTATATATATATATATATATATATATATATATAAACAACACAGGAAATACAGTTGCCATTGGAGATTGATAGGCTGCCTGTAAGATCGCAGTATAACGAATGCTGTGGTATTACATCATACTGCAGGAGCGATCAAAGCATCACAAGTTCTTGTCCCCTATGGGGGCTAAAGAAAATGTGAAAATCAGTTTAAAACGTTTTATTAATTATTAAGAAAAATAAAAGGTAATAAAATATTTTAATAATTAAAAAAAAACCTTTTTGCCATATTTATAATAAAAGAATCTAAATGAAAAAAAACCTAAAACATACCCGGTGTTGTTATATCCCTAAAGGTCCGATCTATCAAAGTAACGCATTAGTACAGCAAAAAAAAACAACTCTATTAATTTGGCATTGTAGCAATCGCTCTGACCCACAGAATACGGTTATCAGGTCACTTTTGTTGCAGTTTGTGCGCCGTAGAAACAAGTCCTTCAAAGATGGCAGAATATCATTTTTTTCCATTTCACTCTACTTAACATTTTTTTACATTTTTCAGTACATTATATAGTGGCATTCAAAATACAACTCGTCCTGTAAAAAAAAACCAAAAACCTTCAGACATCTAAGCTGATGGATAAATAAAAGGGTTTTGCTTTTTTCAAAATGGGGAGGAAAAAATTAATATGAAAAAAAGAGGGTGTTCCTTAAGGGGTTAATAATGGTATTATACTATCTGAATGTTGCCTGTAAAGTTGAAATGGTCAAATCAGCATTTTGTTACATTTTAAGGGTTGCTAATAGAGATGAGCGAGCACCAAAATGCTCGGGTGCTCGTTACTCGGGACGAAATTTTCGCAATGCTCGAGGGTTCGTTTCGAATAACGAACCCCATTGAAGTCAATGGGCGACCCGAGCATTTTTGTATATCGCCGATGCTCACTAAGGTTTTCATTTGTGAAAATCTGGGCAATTCAAGAAAGTGATGGGAACGACACAGCAACGGATAGGGCAGGCGAGGGGCTACATGTTGGGCTGCATCTCAAGTTCACAGGTCCCACTATTAAGCCACAATAGCAGCAAGAGTGGGCCCCCCCCCAACAATTTGTACTTCTGAAAAGCCCTCATTAGCAATGCATACCTTAGCTAAGCACCACACTACCTCCAACAAAGTACAATCACTGCCTGCTTGACACTCCGCTGCCACTTCTCCTGGGTTACATGCTGCCCAACCCCCCCCCCCCGCACGACCTAGTGTCCACAGCACACACCAAAATGCCCCTGCGCAGCCTTCAGCTGCCCTCATGCCACGCCACACTCATGTCTATTTATAAGTGCGTCTGCCATGAGGAGGAACCGCAGGCACACACTGCAGAGGGTTGGCACGGCTAGGCAGCGACCCTCTTTAAAAGGGGCAGGACGATAGCCCACAATGCTGTACAGAAGCAATGAGAAATATAATCCTGTGCCACCGCCATCAGGAGCTGCACACGTGGGTATAGCAATGGGGAACCTATGTGCCACACACTATTCATTCTGTCAAGGTGTCTGCATGCCCCAGTCAGACCGCGGTTTTTTATAAATAGTCACAGGCAGGTACAACTCCGCAATGTGAATTCCGTATGCACCCACAGCATGGGTGGCTCCCTGGAACCCACCCGCTGTACATAAATGTATCCCATTGCAGTGCCCTGGACAGCAGAGCTAACGTCAGATTAAATGCAGGTGGGCTTCGGCCCAAACTGCATGCCCCAGTCAGGCTCGAGTTTTTTATAAGTATACACAGGCACGTACATCTCCCTAATGGGAAGTCCATGTGGACCGACAGCATGGGTGGGTCCCAGGAAGCCACTGGCGGTACATAAATATATCCCATTGCAGTGCCCAGCACAGCTGATGTAACGTCAGCTTTAATGCAGGTGGGCAAAAAATTAATTGGATTACACTGTAGGCGAGGGCCCCAAAAAATTGGTGTACCAACAGTACTAATGTACCTCAGAAAAATTGCCCATGCCCAACCAAGAGGGCAGGTGAAACCCATTAATCGCTTTGGTTAATGTGGCTTAATTTGTAACTAGGCCTGGAGGCAGCCCAGTTAAAATAAAAATTGGTTCAGGTGCAAGTTTCAACTCTTTAATGAGCATTGAAATGTATAAAAATTGTTTAAAAAAATTATATGACTGAGCCTTGTGGGCTTAAGAAAAATTGCCCGTTCGGCGTGATTACGTGAGGTTCAGGAGGAGGAGCAGGAGGAGGAGGATGAATAGAATACACAGATTGATGAAGCAAAAAGGTCCCCGTTTTTGATGGTGATAGAGAACGATGCTTCCATCCGCGGGTGCAGCCTACGTATTGTTTAGGTATCGCTGCTGTCCGCTGGTGGAGAAGAGAAGTCTGGGGAAATCCAGGCTTTGTTCATCTTGATGAGTGTAAGCCTGTCGGCACTGTCGGTTGACAGGCGGGTACGCTTATCCGTGATGATTCCCCCAGCCGCACTAAACACCCTCTCTGACAAGACGCTAGCCGCAGGACAAGCAAGCACCTCCAGGGCATACAGCGCTAGTTCAGGCCACATGTCCAGCTTTGACACCCAGTAGTTGTAGGGGGCAGAGGCGTCACCGAGGACGGTCGTGCGATTGGCTACGTACTCCCTCACCATCCTTTTACAGTGCTCCCGCCAACTCAGCCTTGACTGGGGAGCGGTGACACAGTCTTGCTGGGGAGCCATAAAGCTGGCAAAGGCCTTGGAGAATGTTCCCCTGCCTGCACTGTACATGCTGCCTGATCTCTGCGCCTCCCCTGCTACCTGGCCCTCGGAACTGCACCTTCTGCCAGTAGCGCTGTCGGATGGGAATGTTACCATCAGTTTGTCCGCCAGGGTCCTGTGGTATAGCATCACTCTCGAACCCCTTTCCTCTTCGGGTATGAGAGTGGAAAGGTTCTCCTTATACCGTGGGTCGAGCAGTGTGTACACCCAGTAATCCGTAGTGGCCAGAATGCGTGTAACGTGAGGGTCTCGAGAAAGGCATCCTAACATGAAGTCAGCCATGTGTGCCAGGGTACCTGTACGCAACACATGGCTGTCCTCACTAGGAAGATCAGATCACTTTCAGGATCCTCCTCCTCCTCCTCCTCAGGCCATACACGCTGAAAGGATGACAGGCAAGCAGCATGGGTACCCTCAGCAGTGGGCCAAGCTGTCTCTTCCCCCTCCTCCTCATGCTCCTCCCCCTCCTCCTCAACACGCTGAGATATAGACATGAGGGTGCTCTGACTATCCAGCGACATACTGTCTTCCCCCGCCTCCGTTTCCGAGTGCAATGCGTCTGCCTTTATGCTTTGCAGGGAACTTCTCAAGAGGCATAGCAGAGGAATAGTGACGCTAATGATTGCAGCATCCCCGCTCACCACCTGGGTAGACTCCTCAAAGTTTCCAAGGACCTGGCAGATGGCTGCCAACCAGGCCCACTCTTCTGTAAAGAATTGAGGAGGCTGACTCCCACTGCGCCGCCCATGTTGGAGTTGGTATTCCACTATAGCTCTACGCTGCTCATAGAGTCTGGCCAACATGTGGAGCGTAGAGTTCAACCGTGTGGGCACGTCGCACAGCAGTCGGTGCACTGGCAGATTAAACCGATGTTGCAGGGTCCGCAGGGTGGCAGCGTCCGTCTTGGACTTGCGGAAATGTGCGCTGACCCGGCGCACCTTTCCGAGCAGGTCTGACAAGCGTTGGTAGCTGTTCAGAAAGCGCTGAACCACCAAATTAAAGACATGGGCCAGGCATGGCACGTGCATGAGGCTGCCGAGCTGCAGAGCCGCCACCAGGTTACGGCCGTTGTCACACATGACCATGCCCGGTTGGAGGCTCAGCGGCGCAAGCCAGCGTTCGGTCTGCTCTGTCAGACCCTGCAGCAGTTCGTGGGCCGTGTGCCTCTTCTCTCCTAAGCTGAGTAGTTTCAGCACGGCCTGCTGACGCTTGCCCACCGCTGTGCTGCAACGCTGCGCGACACCGACTGCTGGCGACATGCTGCTGCTGCTGACACATCTTGATTGCGAGACAGAGGTTGCGTTGGAGGAGGAGGAAGAGGAGGAGGGTGGTTTAGTGGAGGAAGCATACACCGCCGCAGATACCAGCACCGAGCTGGGGCCCGCAATTCTGGGGGTGGGTAGGACGTGAGCGGTCCCAGGCTCTGACTCTGTCCCAGCCTCCACTAAATTCACCCAATGTGCCGTCAGGGAGATATAGTGGCCCTGCCCACCTGTGCTTGTCCACGTGTCCGTTGTTAAGTGGACCTTGGCAGTAACCGCGTTGGTGAGGGCGCGTACAATGTTGCGGGAGACGTGGTCGTGCAGGGCTGGGACGGCACATCGGGAAAAGTAGTGGCGACTGGGAACCGAGTAGCGCGGGACCGCCGCCGCCATCATGCTTTTGAATGCCTCCGTTTCCACAAGGCTATATGGCAGCATCTCCGGGCTGATCAATTTGGCTATGTGCACGTTTAACACTTGAGCGTGCGGGTGCGTGGTGGCGTACTTGCGCTTGCGCTCAATCAGTTGCGCTAGCAACGTCTGGACGCTGTGCTGAGAGACATTGCTGGATGGGGCCGAGGACAGCGGAGGTGAGGGTGTGGGTGCAGGCCGGTAGGCACTCATGCCTGTGTCCTCAGAGGGGGGTTGGATCTCAGTGGCAGGTTGGGGTACAGGGGGAGAGGCAGTGGTGCAAACCGGAGGCGGTGAACGGCCTTCGTCCCACCTTGTGGGGTGCTTGGCCATCATATGCCTGCGCATGCTGGTGGTGGTGCCTCCCCAGTTGATCTTGGCGCGACAAAGGTTGCACACCACTGTTCGTCGCTCGTCAGGCGTGTCTGTGAAAAACTGCCACACCTTAGAGCACCTTGGCCTCTGCAGGGTGGCATGGAGCGAGGGGGCGCTTTGGGAAACAGTTGGTGGATTATTCGGTCTGGCCCTGCCTCTACCCCTGGCCACCGCACTGGCTCGGTCTGTGCCCACACCCTGACTTGGGCCTCCGCGTCCTCGCCCGCGTCCACGTCCTCTAGGCCTACCCCTACCCCTCAGCATGCTGTATTACCAGTAGTGCAGAAACAGAACGCTGTAATTAAATGTGCCGCTTATTGGCCTGTGGTTGGAGGCTGACTTCGCTTACGGAACGCACAGCAGAGCCAGGAAAGAATTTTGCGCAAGCCTGCTGTAATACTTAGCTGGCTGCATATGAATTAGGACAACTACCCCCAGCAGAGACCCAGTACACTGAGGACGGTCACAGGCAGCCCAAATAGATTTTTTTTCCCAAATGTTTTTGGAAAGGCCCACTGCCTATATACACTAAATATGTCCTCTGTCCCTGCCTCACCACTACTGGCCCTGGACTATGTAAAATTACTGCAGACTGTTTCACTGTGGACAGGAATACAGCGGTGATGTAACAGGCAACACAGAGCCAGGAAAGAATTTTGCGCAAGTGTGCTGTAACACTTAGCTGGCTGCGTATGAATTAGGACAACTACCCCCAGCACAGACCCAGTACACTGAGGACGGTCACAGGCAGCCCAAATAGATTTTTTTCCCCAAATGTTTTTGGAAAGGCCCACTGCCTATATACACTAAATATGTCTTCTGTCCCTGCCTCACCACTACTGGCCCTGGACTTTGTAAAATTACTGCGGGACGCAATGCTCTGCACGGCCGATATACAAAAAAAAAAAAAATGCAACACTGCAAAAAGCAGCCTCCACACTACTGCACACGGTTAGATGTGGCCCTAAGAAGGACCGTTGGGGTTCTTGAAGCCTAAAATAACTCCTAACACTCTCCCTATAGCAGCTCCGGCACCAGCAGCACTGTCCCTGATCTCTGTCAGAACGCATCTGTGGCGAGCCGCGGGAGGGGCCGATTTATATACTCGGGTGACACCTGATCTCGCCAGCCACTCACTGCAGGGGGGTGGTATAGGGCTTGAACGTCGCAGGGGGAAGTTGTAATGCCTTCCCTGTCTTTCTATTGGCCAGAAAAGCGCGCTAACGTCTCAGAGATGAAAGTGAAAGTAACTCGAACATCGCGTGGTACTCGTCACGAGTAACGAGCATCTCGAACACGCTAATACTCGAACGAGCATCAAGCTCGGACGAGTACGCTCGCTCATCTCTAGTTGCTAACTTACGTTTAGTAAGAATCAGCCATCAGTGCTGTAGTCCCAAAATGATGGATAACCTTCTCTCAGGATGGGGCATACAATAGTTGATTGGTGGGGGTCTACCACTCAGGATCTCCATTGATCAGTTGAATAAAGTTACAGTGGCGCTACGGTGAGTGCCAGGCACAGCGCCATACAGTGTGTAATAGTTGTGCCTGGGTCTGAGCTGCTCTCAGGCTATGTGATGGATGAACATGCCCACACAGGCTGGGGAGAGGTATGAAAGGATGTGGATTTTGCCCCATAGTTCACCCCTTGCATTGGACTAAGTTGGTGGTGCTGTGCCCTCTGCATACAAGAGAATGATGAGGGTGTGAGGTTAAAGAGGCAGCGGGTACAGCGGTACCTCCCTCCTTCCATATATCTGGTACCGATTTACAATGTGGTAAAGCACACACATATACCTAGATTAACATATATAAAGTCTCTGTATCCTGGATGTACTGTGGAGGAGGGAGTCTGTATATATGGGAGAAGGGATTTGTCTCAAGTCTGTATGCAAGATATACAAGGTGGAGTATACTGGGTCTATATACAGGTGTGAACTGGTCGGGGCTTATATACAGGTGAGAAATGGTGTGGGATATATATATGTACATGAGGGGGGCTAATCTGGTTCCTGTATACAGGGGGCCTGCTCTGGGTTTGTATACAGGTGGCATCGTACCGTGCCTGAGATAAAGGGTTCTGTATTATTGGCTGTGCTGCATCTACTCAGAGGTGAGTAGGGGATGGCACTTGGTGTCCATAGAACTACTTGTCACTCCAAACGTGAAGATGGCATTCATTCTTTTAGTAACTAAGGGAGAGTGATATACCAAGGAGGCGTGCTTGGTCTAAAGGGTTTCCATGCACCACGCTGAGGCTGCCGTCTTATTAATTCTTCCTAAACTTTTCCCTTCAAAAGTTTGCAGGTATGCATATACCGTTCCTGCCCTATGACATACATGTACGGCATTAGAGGTACACGGTTAGTGCGAAATGCCATACATGTAGAGCATGTAAATGGCGCAGGCTCAGGAGCTGAGCCCACACCATCTACAGCGAGAGCCGTCTGTCACTAACAGCCAGGGTCTCACCCCTGGCATGCTGCAATTACAATTGATTGCAGCATGTGAGCAATTAACAGAGGGAGTCAGCACTGTGACATCATTGGCCCTCCGCCTTTCGGTCGTGGAGGGCCAATTAGTTGCCGTGGTCTAACGGTGGCCTCTGGGTCCACCATGATTGGTATTGTTATAGTAAAGATAATACACTGCAGTACAGAGGTACAGCAGTACATTATCTGAGTGATCATGGAATCACATGCTCCAGTCCCCTAGTGAAACAAACAAAAAAAATAATTAAAAAAACATTTTGCGCAGTTTTCCATTTTTTTTAAATTGAAAAATAAAAAAGCATGTATGGTTTTGCCGCATCGTACAATAAATTATACCTATTTTTGTAACCTGTATGGTAAAAACTGTAAAAAGAGAAGAAAAAAAAATCAGAGCCAAAATGCTGCTATTTTGCCTTCCAAAAAAATGCAATAAAAAGTGAACTATGAATGCAGAGATAATAATAATCTGTATTTGTATGGTGCCAACATATTCGACAGCGCTTTCAGGCATGGAAGAAATGCAAAACAATACAACAATTACAATGTGAGGTGCATTCAGTTTGAAATAAATGGAGTAGGGGTGGTACAGGAGATGCAAGGGGGGGGGGAGGGACTTGGTATGCCTCCCTGAAGAGGTGCGTTTTTATGGCACGTCTGAAATTTTGTGCATCGGGAATTGTCCGGATCCCTTGGGGTAGAGCGTTGCAGAGGATGGGTGCTGCTCTGGTGAAGTCCTGTAGGCGAGCATGTGAGGTTCGTATTACAGGGGTGTTTAGTCTGAGTGTGTTAGCCGATCGGAGTGAGCGGGCTGGGTGGTGTACTGACAGGAGGGAGGCGATGTATGGTGGCCATGCAGAGCTTTGTAAGTGAGGTTGAGGAGTTTAAATTTAGTTCTGCAGTGGATGGGCAGCCAATGTAGTGACTGACATAATGCAGAGGCGTCTGAGTAACGACTTAATAGAAACCGATGAGTAGCGAGTTGCAGTAGTCAAGTTGGGAGTGGATGAGGGCAACGAGTGTCTTTAACGTGTCCGTGGTTAGGAACGGACGTATTTTAACAATATTTCTGAGGTGCAGGTGGCATGTTTGGGCCAGAGATTGGATATGGGGGGTAAAGGAGAGGTCAGAGTCCAGTGTGACCCAAAGGCAGCGGGCATGCTGTCTGGCGGTTATGATGGTGCCAGACACTGGAATGGAGATGTTGAGGGGAGGTCGGTTAGAAGGTGGAAAGACAAGGAGGTCAGGTTTAGAGAGGTTTAGTTTGAAAAAAAGGGAAGACATAGTGTTAGAGACAGCGGACAGACAGTCGGTGATATTTTGGTGGAATGGTCCAGAGATCTCACGAGAGGAGGTGTATAGCAGGGTGTCATCAGCGTAGAGAGGGTATTGGAGGCCAAATTTGTGGATGGTTTGTCCAATTGGGGCAGTATAGATAGAGAAGAGAAGGGGACCGAGGACCGAGCCCTGGGGTACCCCAACAGCGAGAGGAAGTGGAGCAGAGATAGAACCAGCAAAGGAAACACTGAAAGAGCGGTCAGAGAGGTAGGAAGAGAACCAGGAAAGAGCAGTGTCCTTTAGACCAATAGAGCGGAACATAGTGAGAAGGAGGTCATGGTCGACAGTGTCAAATGCAGCAGACAGGTCAAGGAGGATTAGTAGGGAGTAGTCACCTCTCGACTTTGCCGTCATCAGGTCATGTGAGGGCATACTTTTGTGAGGGCAGTTTCAGTTGAGTGTAGAGAGCTGAAACCAGACTGGAGAGTGAGTTGTCAGAAAGCATGTAAGGCGGGAGTAGAGAAGGCATTCTAGTAATTTGGAGATGGAGGGGAGGTTTGAGACAGGTCGGTAGTTGGCAGCATCAGTCGGTTGGTTTTTTAAGCAGAGGGGATATGATGGAGTGTTTAAATGAGGAGAGGAAAGTACCAGAGGTTAGGGAGAGGTTGCAGATTGTGGTGAGGTGAGTAATGAGAGCTGGGGAGAGGGAACAGAGGAGGTGAGAGGATCACTAGCGCAGGTGGTGGGGCGGGCAGCGGAAAGGAGCCTGGAGACTTCTTCCTCTGTCGTTGGTTCTAACATAGAAAGTGCTGGATGCAGTGTTGAGGAGACTGGGATCGGGGCTAACTGTGCAGTTTGCAGAGATTTCTTTTCAGATGTTGTAGATTATTTCTTTGAAGTAAGCAGCTAGTTCTCCAGCAGTCAGGTCTGTCGCAGTGGCCTGTTCTTTGGGGCTGAGGAGGGAGTGGAAGGTCTCGAAGATTTGTTTGGGGTTGTGGGATAGTGAGGAGACAAGGGAGGTGAAATAAACTTGTTTGGCATGGTGAAGGGATGGTTATACGTTTTAAGCATGAATTTGAAGAGATTCTAAAAATAAATTATTTTCAAAACAGGAGTTTTTCTACTTTTATGCAAAAGTAGAAAAACGCAAAAAAATATATAATTTAGTTTGGTCGTAATTGTACCAACTCGCTGAAAAAAAGTTATCATGTCATTTATACCTCATGAATGCCAGAAATAAAACAATGGCAGAATTGACATGTTGTTTCACTCTGTCTGTACAAAAAAAATGTAAAGTTATATAATACATTATATCTATCCCAAAATGGTACCAACATCAACTACAGCTGGCCAAGCCACAAACAAGCCCTCATACGGTCCACTGAGGATAAAAGAGGTAGGAGTTTTGAAAAGTAAAGATGGAAATCCCCAAAAATTGTTGCAGCCTTAAGTTCCAAACCGGTCCGGTCCTTATTGGGTTAACTAGTTTGTTCTTCGCTTCCTTTCTCCCTTTTATCTCCGGTGAAGTTTACTTCTGGTCCACAATACTTCTGGTTGGGCAGTAATGTCTCCGACTTTACCATGGAGAGCTGGCAATGGCATCGCCGCATGGTGCTCCATCCATAGGCTGCTATGGGAAGCTATTCTCAGCAGTAGGGGTTAATAATTTGTATTATTATTTATTTTACTGCTATTTTTGATCCGGCCGTCCAGGGCCAGCAGCTGGTTAGCATACAATACACATCCGGTAAATAAGAGGCTCTGATTGCTAGTGTTGCTATAGCAACCTCGCACCCCTCGCTGATCCTCGCGCTCTTCATTGAACGCTGCCCGGTTTAAACTTATGACTAAAATCTGTTTACAGTTAATCGCATTAACTCTTTGAATAGAAGAGATGGTCCACCCTGCTATGACCAGTCCCATGTTCGAGGCTTTTCTATGTAAAGTTTTTTTGCAAGGGACTAGTTTGTTTCATCCATCTGTGTGGGAAAATGGCACAACTTCACCCCCAAATATTTTAACTTATTTAGTAAAATATTTCATTAGACAGCGAGGTGTGGAGGACGGAGCTGCTGGAGGTGAGGGCATCACAACATCTTCATATCGTCAATGTGGCTCCTCGGATCTCCATGGACGTTCTCTGCTCTCCGCTGTCTTTAGATGCATCTTTTCTTCACCAACTCTATAGTTTGCCGTTGATATACTGGATGTATCAGAGGATGAGGACTCCATCCATCCCAACTGGAGGAGATACAAGAAGAGGAGAAAAGGAAAACATTCCCAAAGGAAAAGTTTACAAATGTTTCCTTTTTTGTGTTCTCATTGGATCCATTCCCATATAGAACAGTGAATGCCCCCCTACAATACCTAATGTTCTCGAGACACAACCAGGTGAACCATGGGAAATGGCCCAGTGCTCCCTATTATTCACTTTTATGCATTGTTCCTTTGAGTATAATGTATCACACTTACAGCCGCAGCACTAAGAACTATCTTACCTGCTCATAATGGAGCCTCGAGAACACATATCAGCAAATAGACTTGTGTACTGCGAGTCACCAGCCAACTGTAGTAGAGTGTAGTCGGCAACTCAGGAGAGACTGGAAGGTACGGTTACCATCAGCAATGGATTGGCAGAGCTGCTAAGTTCAAGCTAAGTCAGAAACTAGAACCGCAGATTAGTGGTTGCAGGAAAACTACACATTGAAAGGGACTATATCATCGGTACTCCACTGTGTCTGTGATGGGTTTACAAGGGCTGTCCTGGTGTAACAACCTTTTTTTTTAAAAAAAGACCCATTTCTGTTAAAATAATAAAAGTAGCGATTTTACCTGTCCTCAGACCCACGATCCAGTGCTGCAGACCACCTTTGTTGTGGAACGGCTACCACCTGACTGCTGCCTGCGGCCAATCAGAAGCCACAGTAGTCAGGTGCAGTTCTCTGATGCTGTGAGCAGAACAGCATCTCACCACTGTGGCCTCTGATTGGCTGCAGCGGTCAGGTGGTAGCCACTCCACAACAAAGACCAGGAGGACCAGGGGGCTGCAGCACTTTTATTCACAACTTGTACAGGTGTTCGTGTTCCCAGGTAACTCCACTTCATAACAATTTACATACTGCTATCCCAGGACTTTTGGCACGTCATTGCATAAAATAAATAATCACTTTCAAGGTTTTATAGTACAAGTCATATAAAGCCAGAATACTTCCATGGTTTGCTATAACATTTGTCTCTTACGTTTGGGCTACTACGTTACAAGTAATCTATGTGGGAGGATTTTCACGAAGACGAAGCGCTGGTTCCTCTTCAGGGTCTCCCAGAACTTTTCCCTTTCTCATTAACAACCAGTGATCTAGAACTTCTTGCTCCACAAACGCTGCAGATGCAAAACCTTTCACCCCAGCTCCATGTTGCCACACATATGGCATGATAGCATGTCTACTTATTTAACGCTTTTGGTTATATGTAACATTGACATTGCATCTGTTCTTGTACGGACCTTTCACACAGCGCTGCAACCGTGCGGATATTGATGCAGAATTGAAAATGGCCAAATTCTGCCAGCAATTCTGTATGAAGATCCTCCGTCAGCCGTACGGATTTAGGTGCGCAATTTCGGGACGGTGTATTCAGCAACGCTTTGCGGATTGTTTCGCCCAGTGTGAAAGGTCCCTTCTGATAACCCAGTAGTCTTGGACTCCACCCTTGACAGAGCCCATGAAGCACTACATTCAGTGTCCACACCTACAACCCAGGACCAATCGCATACAACATAACATTAGTTACCTGTTCAGACTCCAAAATGCCTGCACATAAATGTCAGGCAACATCACCATAGCAGCGCTACAAGTGATGTCCTAGTTATGACCACTAGGACCTCTGCATTCCATGAACAGTAAGTACATGATGGCAGACGGCTTAACTCAGCCACCGTTTACACGCAACATAAAACCACAGGACGTCTGCACCACTATAGGGCATCCTAGGGATTCGAAAATTTGCAACATGCCAAAAACTGATTTCTTTTGTTGCAATGTACTGTACTTGTGTGGAAAATTCTTTTAAAAAGGTGCCACGTTGGAACATAAATGTGTTCTGTATTGGAGACTCAGACACGCCTGGCATCCAATGTAAGGACTCTTCTCTCTGGAAATGGATACACGGTGAGATGTCTGCAGCAGACGGCTTCCTAGTAATCTGGCTTTATTATAGGCCTTTTGTTGGCTGGGATATCTGTTCTTAAAAAGATAGCTGTGCCCGTTGGGTTTAATGCATACACACATTAAAATAACTTTACAAACAGGAATTTGTTTTGACAGTGAAAACCTCCCCGCTTGCCAACAAGTGACTTTCACATGGCGGAATTGGCAGCAGATCCAATGCATTAAATGAAAACAAAAAAGACCGTGTTCTTAAATCTGCGAGTCGCCTTATTTAGACTTGTATGTGTGTGTTTAACCTGCTCGTATCTGTTTACAGCTGCCAAGTGGATCTTTCCACAAGCGCTTCCATATAATGAGTACATATTACAGAACAGAACCCAGGAGGATATACTCTGAAGAACAATGGTGACAAAATGCCGCCATGAGTCCTAATCTGACGCTAACAGCTACTGACTCCGAGTTGACTCAAATTCGTATTCCGTTTTATTCCATTACATCGGTCTTTGTCAGAACGAGCAGAAAGAAAAGAAAGGAGACGCGACAAAAGCTTACATTGCCATGCTTACTATGTATGCTGCAAAATAATAGAACTCGAAGAGAGCCACTCACCTTCCCATTTGTAGAGCTATTTAGGTATGTATTTTGTCACATGACTTCCACATTATTAGTGCCTATTGCACATACGCATTGGATACCCCCATTGTGAATACAGGTTTTCATAACTTCTTTATTTCTTCACCCCTCGGAAGTACAGAAGCTAGCCTAAATATTGGGCAAAAGCTTTGTGGGGTTGTTCAGGGAAGAAGGGTGGCTGACCAGGTCTCTGGAGTCTGAAAGGCCCAATTAGGGTGCAGTAGGTTAAATACTGTGAAGTACAGAGCTCTTTATACAAAAAATATGGTTGTCAGGATTGCTGAAACCTAATCGTGGCTTGCAGGCCTACACTGAAGGTCTGCTCTTAAGCAAAAATGTAGAACAGGCTGGACTAATCCAGTAGTGACCAGGCATACATATTTTTACAGTGATCTCTACGGGGCCTTAGGCTTGGCTCTCACAGCCTTAGTTTAAAGCCGACACAAGAATCCCATGCCAGGATAAGTAGTGGCTCAGCCATCTCCTGACAGCAATGCTCCTGCTCTAACAGTCAGAAGGAGAGTATTAGGCCAGCTTCTCAGACTTGCCTTCCCTCTGCCGTTTCTGGCAGATGCGGGCGTCATCCTACTTTCTCTATAACATGAAGTTCTGCACACTTCTAGCCAGCACATGAAGGGTTATCTTCTCCAGTGCTCCCAGCTCAACTGCAGGGTATGGGCAGTTACCTCCCTATTTCGCTGAGCTGGGAATCCTCTCTCATTGCCTCAGTGTTGCTGTGTGTTTCTCTCCAGATTCATATCTGTATTAATTTCTTCGCTGCCTCTTGGTCTTTGTTCAGATCCTGTCTCTATCCTCTGTCCCTCTGTCTCTTGCCCTTGTCAGTGTGTGCTTGTTTATTGCCTTCTTGTCCCTGCACTGTTCTCGTCTCTGTGGTTTGTATCAGCCTGAGGGTGGACACTCACTAGCGATATTTTCTCTCTTGCGCTGCGAGAGCACGAGAAAACTCTCGCCTCACAGCACAAGAAAGACGCCGGTATAGAACCGGCATATCGCTAGTGGTTTCAATGGGGCCAGCGGCAGCAGCGTTAGCCCCATTGAAAACATAGGGAGAATGCCGCGGACTTCTGCCACAGCTGTGACAGCTGTGGCAGAAGTCCGCGGCATTCTATCCCATTGCTTTCAATGGGATCGGCAGCAGTGCTTTGGCAAGTCCCGCGGAATGATTATCGGGGAAGGGCTTGAAGTATAAGGAAACTCCTGCCACAGCTGTCACAGCTGTGGCAGAAGTCCCCAGCATTCTGCCTCTCTTTTCAATGGGGCTAGCGCTGCTGCTGCTGGCCCCATTGAAGAGACTGGCGATATGCCGGTGTCATGCCGATATCCCGGCGTGATGCTGGCTTTTTTCTCGCACTGCGATAAAAAACGCCAGTGGGTATCCACCCTGAGAGGAAGACTGTGGGGCCATTCTTGTGGAGGCACCTACCCGCTTTTAGGCAGGGGCATCCCCACCATCCCGACTAGCAAAGGGTGAGATTTCCCCTCTGAACACCAAGGGTCAGCTGCCAAGCCTAACTGGTAGTTTGGCATGGTAGGTCCACACTCAGTCCGTAACAGAGAGAAACATCTAACCCTGGCCATTTAATCCCTTACATGCAGTGCTTAAAAGCGATTGTGGCATATAAACGGTTGACAGGGCAGGAGGCTCTATCACCTATCTGAACCTTACAATGTGATCGTAAAGTGCCAATGGATTTCCATGGAAACCAGAGGACTGATCAGCATCTCCATTCATGCCATGAAAGCCAGCCTATTAGATCCTGCCTCTGGCAGCATGTAATAGAAGAGCTGTCAAAAGTATACTTCTAAAAAGTGCAGTAAAAAGCGATCAAAAAGTTGCATTTAGGCCAAAATGCTATCAATGGAAACTACAACTCATCTCACAATAAACAAGCCCTGACATAGATCATTTGGTAAAAAAATAAAAATGCTATGAGTCTTGAATGTAGTGACACAAATAGGCTGCAAAGCAGACACAATGGCCGCAGAGCAGGAACAGTTGCCACAGGCACAGTCGCCATAAGGCAGGCACAATCGCCGTAGGGCAGGCACAATCGCTGTAGGGCAGGCACAATCGCCATAAGGCAGGCGCGATTGCTGTAAACCCTAATAGAATGCAGTTAGCCAGACAAATTTTAATGTAGTTAATAGTGAGATAGTGTAGGTTCTGACGGACGCATGGTGGCCTTGCCGTTGGCCCATCAGCTTACGCGTCTTGGCCAAAATGCAGAACTAACACCCGCATTTATTAGTATGTATCAGTATTTTTTGTATGCCCAAGATGTCAGCCAGTGCGGCCCACTTTAGAGATACAGGGCTACCCACTGCTATATCAGTGAGAGTTGATATCCTGTATGGTGGGCCACATCCATCTTTGGCTGGCCTCTTTTGAGTGGGTGGCTGCACATTAGTCTGCATTGAACAAGTAGCTCCTCGATATCATAGTCTGGCTAACTGCATTCCATTAGGGTTTACGGCGATTGCGCCTGCCTCGTGACGATTGTGCCTGCGGCGACTGTGCCTGCTTTGCAGCCTATCAGGATTTGCATTTTTGACTTTCTCAGTGAATGTCTTTGTTTTTTCTCTCACCTCTGTGATTTCAGTGACACAAATACAACAAAGAATTATTTATATATATGTGTGTGTGTGTATAAAAATTTCTTATCGTTGCACTGCATGGTGAGCGACATGAAAATAAACAAAAAAAAGACAAAATTACTGTTTTTTGTTCATCTGCCTGCCAAAAACAGTGATAAAAAGCTGCATATAACCCAAAATGGTTCCAATGGAAACCACAGCTCATCCCACAAAAAAAATAAGATCCCACACAGCTCCAATTGCAAAAAAATTAAAAATGTTCTTGGTCTTAAAATACGGCAATGCAAATACAGTTATTATCTTCTATTGTGGAAGAGTAGGAAAATATAAAATGTTGGTAATTGTATTAAAATGCAGAATAAAAGTAGCATGTCATTTAACCCATACTATGCACCTCGTAAAGGCACACTGTAAGGAAGAGGTGGATTTTTTGTTTATTCTATCCCCTCTCAGATTAAGTAAAGGTAAAGTCCCCTGGTGTAAGTGCCGAGTCGTGATCAGCTCCTAGGGTGATGTCACATTGTGACGTTTTCTTAGCAGACTGTTTTTGTGGGGTGGTTTGCCATTGCCTTCCCCAGTCATCTTTACCCCCCAGCAAGCTGGGTACTCATTTTACCGACCTCGGAAGGATGTAAGGCTGAGTCAACCTTGAGCCGGCGACCTGAACCATGCGGGGATTGAACTCGCAACCTTCAGGCTCTCTCTCAAATTAATAGAAGATAAATTACACATTATATGTATCCCAAAATGGTTTTCTTAAAAAATGCAACTCATCCTGCAAAAAAACAAGCCCTCAATTTGCCTGGTTAAGGCATAAAACAAGGCTGTCACTAAGGGTTAAGGGGTTTGGCAGACACTTTTATTCATATCCACAGAAATTATGCACAGACAATTTTTTCCATTCCTGCCCTCCACACTCTGGAGGTCTCCTGTGTATATTGCATTTACTTCCATGCAGTGCAGTCTCCTTTCTGATGCTTATCAGGTGCCATCTTTATTTGTAGATTTCTCCCTGCTTTCTCTTTCACTATTCTGTGCTAGCAGTCCCATGATGCAGCAGCACAGCATCACATGACCAGCTAGACACAGGACTATCGCTGCCTGCTGGGAGGACAGTGTAATTACCATTACAATCTATAAGCTAAAGACCTTTTGCAGCAGTTCTGGAATTGCTACCTTGCTGATAGTCGGGTGCTGGTTTTGGATGTGTTTCTACATCTTCTGGCTCAGTGGGTGTGGTATAAGTTGTGACGTGCTTGGTCGCACCTGTGGATGATTCTAGGGCTATTTAACCTGGCCTGATACTGAGCTGAACTGCGGTTGATTTTCAGTCTCTGTCTGGCTGAGCTAGCATTCAGAGGCTTGGTTCTGGAGCATTCAGTTACCAACTGCATGTCAAGCAAAGTACTGCGCTTGTTTTCATTTCTAGTTTTGTTTTTGTGGTGTTTACCCTTTCCCACGTACGGTCAACTAAGGGTCAAGTTACACGGTTAGGGCGGTCCTTGTCAGGGCGATCGCCCTGCGTTCAGTCGGGGCCCTTCCCTGTGTTTGGTTATATAGGGACAGTATTTCCCATATTTTGGTTCTATCCCTGTTTTGTTATTTCTTCATTTGCATTTGTGGGAGATCTGCGGGTGACAGATCCAGTGCGTCCTTTTTGGACGTAACATAGTCAACCGTTATACTTACTCGGTGGGATATATTCACTTTATGATATAAACCCCATTGAGGTTTTGTCAAACAAGCTAAAGGGCGCTGGCAATTGAAGTTGCTGAAGTAAAACAGCAACAACTGACCCTGTGGGCTTCATGTAAGAAGCCTAAACTTGAGCTGCTGGACCGTTTTTCTAGAGAGAGACAGAAATTTGTTTGCTTTAGAGAGTCATTCAATCTGTATTTCAAATTACAATCACAGATAACGGCCATATACTTACTGACTAAGGAATGCATATAGCTGCATTCTCTCACCATGCAGGTAGCAGACTACCAAATGAAGGAACTAATTGCACCTGTGTGGGACACCGATGAGACAGCCACTCACACTGCCTTTTAATATACAGGGGGGTGCCTGGCTGGTGTATACTCCCACACATAGTGGATAAATGCCTTGCATTTATTCTATCATTCACATGCAGCGTGGCTTTAAGACTCCAGGGGGAGCCCAGGGTGGCAGTACCAATGTGGTTCACTGTTTGAAGTGCAGGGCACCCGGCCAAATTATTATGGCGTCATTAATAGGTTGCTGGTCTGCATGGTGCACTAGATGTATCAGAAGGTCTGCCACTTTGTATCCACTCTGTGTGGGAGTGTACACCAAGCAGCCACCCCCCTCTATATCAAGAGGCAGTGTGAGTGGCCGTCTCATCGGTGTCCCACACAGGTGCAATTAGCTCCCTCATTTAGTGGTCTGCTACCTGCATGGTGAGAGGATGCATCTATATGCATTCCTTAGTCAGTAAGTTTTCTGTGATTGGTTTTATGTTTCTATATTTCCCCTTCTGCGATGTATTTCAAATTACACTCTGTGTCTTCTGGTGACAAGTTACAGAGGGTTGGCAGAGTCATTTCCAGGCTGTAGGGGGCTTTTTCCTTACCTCCCTCCTCTGAAGCTTTGTCCTCTGTGGATCGTTTCTTCAATGCCCTAGGTTTAATCTACGATGACCCCAAAAGGGTGTCGCTGGCAGAGGGAAAGCTAAGAGGTATACATGAAGGAGACTCTTCCATTGAGGATTTCAGTGGCGAGTTCTGCCGTTGGGCGACTGAGACTCAATGGAATGACCCTGCTTTGCGAAGCCAGTTCTACTGCGGTCTCACTGATAAAATTAAGGACTTATTGGTGGTTTATTCGGTTCCCCAAAGTCATGATGAGGCAATGTCATTAGCAGTCAGAGTAAGTAGATAGATTACAGAAAACCATAATGAGCTTTCCTCTACTTCTGTTTTCTTGCCTTCTGAGGGGGAGAAACCCATGAAACTAGCTTCATTGACTGTCAATGACAGCAGAGATAAGAGGGGTCAGGTCACAGGATGGTGCTTTCTCTGTAGTAGAATGGGACATTTTGTGCAGAATTGTCCATGCAGCTGGTCACAGCCGAAAAAACTAGGTGGCCTGGAGGTTAGAGGGAAGGTTTCTCTAGGCCCACAGATTGACTGGATGCCATCCTGCAGCCTGGTTCTTCACGCTGAGATACTTTTTGGAGGTGATAGGGGTCTGATCACAGTATTTTTGGACTGTGGAGCTGGTGTCAATCTAATCCATCAGGAGACGGTAAAACGTTTGGGGTTAGAGGTACAACCTCTGGATTCACCCATTCCGGTTTCTGCCATTGATGCCTCTCCACTATCACTGAAGTGTTTGAAGTTCTGTGTTTCGGATCTTTGTCTCAAGATCGGATTATTTCATACAGAGACTATCACTCTTTATATTATGGAATACCTTCCAACACAAGTAGTCTTAGGTTTGCCTTAGTTGTGGTTGTATAATCCCATGGTGGATTGGAAGAGGGAGACATTTCTAAATGGAGCCCTTTCTGTAAAAATGTTGTGTATCTGTAGAGGTGTCTTCCATGCAAGTGAAGGATTTGTCTGATTATTTATATGACTTCTCTGATGTCTTTCCGCAGGAGGGGTCAGACAAGTTACCGCCTCACAGGGAGGGGGATTGTTCTATTGAACTCATCCCATATCGTAAACTGCCTGAAAGCCGCATGTACAACCTGATGGCTCCTGAGAGATGGGCTCTAAAGGTTTATATTTGGGACAGTTTAAGAAACATATTCGACCCCCAAAGTCTCCACTGGCTGCCGAGTTTATTCTTGTTAAGAAAGAGGATGAGGGTTTGCGGCCCTGTCTTGATTTCAGGGAGCTAAACAAGATCACCAAGCGCAATCCATTGCCTCTCATTCCAGATCTGTTTGCAGAGTTGAATGGTGCCAACTTGCTTTCAAAATTAGATCTACGAGGGGCATCTTTGATTTGGATTAAGTGTTTTGAATGGAAAACCACATCTAACACCCCTGAAGGGTGTTAGGAGAACTTGGTGATGCCATTTGGTTTAACAAACGCTCCTGTGGTTTTCCAGTCCTTTATCAATGAGGTCCTCTATGCATTCATTGGCCGCTTTGTTCTGGTATATCTGGAGGATATTCTTATGTTTTCATCTGATTTTGATTCACACGTTTCTCATGTTCGTTGGGTCCTCCAAGCTTCGTGCAATAATAGTTTGTTTGTGAAAATGGAAAAATGTGTTTTTTCCGTACAAGAAATCACATTTCTAGGACACATTATTACCCCAAGAGGTTTCAAGATAGATCCGGAGAAGGTCCGGGCAGTGCGGGACTGGGTGCTGCCAGAGAACGTGAAGGCGCGTCAGAGATTCACAAATTATTATCAGAAGATTATCAGAAAAGTTTCGGTGGTGGTCAAACCGTTGACGGGTATGACAAGGAAGGGTTGTTTCTAGAGATGAGCGAACGTACTCGGTAAGGGCGATTTCGCAATCGAGCACCGCGATTTTCGAGTACTTCACTACTCGGGTAAAAAGTACTCGGGTGCGCTGTGGGTGAGCGGGGGGTTGCAGCGGGGAGTGGGGGGGAGAGAGAGAGGGCTCCCCCCTGTTCCCCGCTGCTACCTCCCACTCCCCTCTGCAACCCCCCGCCCCACAGCGCACCCGAGTACTTTTCACCCGAGTAGTGAAGTACTCGAAAATCGCGGTGCTCGATTGCGAAATCGCCCTTACCGAGTACGTTCGCTCATCTCTAGTTGTTTCCCTTCTAAAGGGTCACCAAGGGCATTACAATCTTTTCCTGCCTTGGAGAGAAGTTTTGCGACGGCTCCAGTTCTGGTGCAACCAGACTCATCCAGACCGTTCGTGGTGGAGGCTGATGCTTCAGAAGCTGGGGTTGGGGCAGTGCTATCTCAGGAAACATGTACATTGCAGGAGCTTCATCCTTGTGCTTTTTTTTCACATAAATTTTCTACTGCTGAGCAAAATTAATACATTGGTGACAGAGAGCTGTTGGCGATTAAATGGGGATTGAAGAGTGGCGGCACCTCCTAGAAGGGGCTCAACATAAGGTGATGGTTTTTACGGACCACAAAAACCTGATTAACCTAGAGTCAGCCAAGAGACTTAATCCAAGACAGGCGCGCATTTCGACTATCTGGCAGTAGAAATGTTAAGGCTGATGCTCTTTCCAGGAGTTTTTAACCAGTGATTTTAAACGAACCTCCCGCACCCATTCTTTCGGAGGGGGTTGTGGTGTCCACGGTTTCACTAGATTTGGAGGAGCAGGTCCGTAAAGCGCAGGATTTAGCTCCGACAAGTATTCCTGCGGGGAAGCTGCTTGTTCCAGTTCATTTGAGGTTGCAAGTGCTGTCTGGAGTACCTAGTTCCGTGTTGGTTGGTTATCCAGGGATTAATAATACCCATAAGTTACTCACAAGAATGTTTTGGTGGCCGTCTTTACGATGAGATGTATTCAGCTTTGTCTCGTCCTGTGAGGTTTGTGCCAGAATTAAATCACCTCGTCATTCCCCTGCCGGGAGGTTGATGCCTTTACTGATACCAGTGAGACCTTGGACTCATTTGTCTATGGACTTCATTACAGATTTGCCGCTTTCATAGGGTAATACTGTCATCTGGGCTGTGGTTGATCGCTTTAGCAAGATGTGTCATTTTTTGGCTCTTTCCGGTCTTTCCAATGCTAAAACCTTGTCCAGATTGTTCATTACTCATATTGTGAGATTGCACGGGTAACCAGCAAATATCGTCTCTGATTGCGGGGTCCAATTTGTTTCCAGATTCTGGCGTTTTGTTTGCTCTCGGTTGGGAATTCAGCTCTTGTTTTCCTCAGCATATTACCCAGAGACTAATGGACAAACTGAGAGATGTAACCGGAGTCTGGAACAATACTTGCGGTGTTATGTCTCAGAGAATCAAGAGTATTGGTCTGGGTTTTGCCTTTTGCTGAATTCACACTTAACAATAGATTGCTGGAATCTACGGGGATGTTGCTTTTCTTTTGTAACTCTGGGTTCCATGCCGGAAAATATTCAGAAGAATCTTCAAAGGATGATTAAAAGTTTTAAGCAGGGACTAAAAATTTCAACTGAGGGGACTAATTTCTTGGTGTGGGACTTGGTGTGGTTGTCAACCAAAAACATAAAAATCAAACAGTCTTTAAAGTTAGGTCCACGTTTTATCGACCCTTTCAAAATTTTAGAAAAAATTAATCCAGTGTTTTTTCGTTTGGAGATTCTGAGTTTGATGAGAATAACTAATGAGTTTCATAAGTCTCTGCTAAAGACGTTTGCTGATTCAGGCAATGGTTCACCTCCGCTAGCCCCAGTGGTGGTGGATGGGGATATTCATTTTGAGATTAGTCGCATTGTGGACTCTCGCCTAGTTAGGAGAGCACTACAGTATTTAGTGCATTGGCGTGGTTATGGTCCTGAGGAGAGGACCCGGGTATCGGCGGCAGATATCCATGCGAATCGCCTTTTGAAAAATTTTCGCAGACTGAATCCGAATTGACCTGGTCCTAAGAGTCCTGATGCCCCTTCTGAAAGGGGAGGTACTGTTGTGGTGGTCCTGGAATTGCTGCCTTGCTGTTAGTTTGGTGCTGGTTTTGGATGTGTTTCTATATCTTCTGGCTCAGTGGGTGTGGTATAAGTTGTGACGTGCTTGGTCGCACCTGTGGGTGATTCTAGAGCTATTTAACCTGGCCTGATACTGAGCTGAACTGCGGTTTATTTTCAGTCTCTGTCTGCTGAGCTAGCATTCTGATCTCTGGTCCTGGATCGTTCCGTTACCAACTGCATCTTAAGCTAAGTACTGTGCTTCTTTTCATTTCTAGTTTTGGTTTTCTTGTGTTTTCCCTTTCCCACGTAGGGTCAAATAGGAGTTGAGGTATGTGGTCAGGGCCATCCTTATCGGGGCGATCGCCCTGCGTTTAGGCAGGGCCCTTCGCTGTGTTTGGTTATATAGGGACAGTGTTTCCTATATTTTGGTTCTATCCCTATTTTGTTATTTGTTCAGTTGCATTTATGGTAGATCTGCAGGTGACAGATTCAGCGTGTCCTGATTGGACATAACCAAGATATGGGGTAGCTTGCTGATTTTTGGGGATCTCACCGCTGAGACCCCCACCGACTCTCCTGTCACTGCAGGGACTACTTCTTCTCCAGCAAGAACGTCACTCTGAATAGAGTGCTGGCCGAGCCTATGTGGACAGTGCTCCATTTACTTTCTTTGGGACTGCTGAGTACCCGAGCAGTGAACCTGCTCGGGTACTTCCGTTACTCCTATTGTAATGAATAAACAGGAGCCCTGTGGATAGGGGATAACTTGTTATTCTGGTAAAACTCCTTTAAGTATATAGTCATGAACGACCAGCTGTTATCTCCTTCATTATAACTTTGTGATAGGAGTTCCTAAACATCACAAGTATCTGTGATTTGTGTTTTTCTCCTCTGTGAATAGCTTGTGTGGTACAGTCTATGTAATTTCTTCATACAGGAAGTTCTGGTGACTGATCTCTGGTGATCCTTTGATAGAACAGAAAGGCACATAATTCCCAGTGGGTCACCATGAGATCACATGACCCAAATAAAGAGAATTTTTCAGATAGAAAGGGATAACTAAACAAGATGATATTAGCTGTCTTATATGTACTGGGGGACCAGCTACATAATGAGTGAAAAAAAAATCGATTGAGTGCTGTTATTGGCCATAGCATCTCTGATGTCCCGTAAATACGCTGCTGCAGCCTGTAAACATGACATTAGAGGAGAGACCCAGATCAGGAAACAGAGGGAGTGGGGAGAGGCAAACATATCACTATTTGCAATTTTATTGTATGCAGAAGGAGTTTTACTGATACACGATACGACTCGAACAACCCCTTTAAGTATGGAGAAGTGTCGCCCAGAAGAGTGATCTCCTTAGCAGACTTTTTCTTCCTCTTCTCCTCTTTATGTAGATCAGTTATATCTGCAGAGGCAGTTTTACCACCGCAGGATTTTTATTAATATTATAATACATCTCACTAGACATGTCAGTAATTAACATTTGTCATCACATTCTGTCAGAACCCGAGGATTATATGGAGATGAGCGCTGTTACATAATGCCTGCTTTCTCTTTCTAGAAAGTCTATCACAGATCGTTCTTTCTCCTCTAGCACCTCTGACTTATCTCTGTGTTCTCCAACTGGAACAACATGATATTTAAAGGGATGAGGGGTTTTCATAATCAACTAATACAGGCAGGAATCATCTGCTTACTCTTTACCTGCAGCCGTTGCCGTCTGTATCAGAAGCAAAATGTATCCTCGACTGTAAATTGTAAAGAATTGGAAGTCCTCTTGGGGTTCTGAGTCCCTTCTACATGCCGATGCCCCGCTGCGCTGTCCTCCTACACAGACGTGGAGCTCCATGGGACCGTCCTAGTCTTACAATGGACGGTACGAGCTACTTGTTCACAAGTTCCAGGTCAGATCAGGTTATCTTTCAAGTTGACAATTATTTGATTCTGTGCATGAATAGCTCACCGCAAGCCTTCAGAATCCTCATTTTTACAATGTTGCGGAATCCTAAGAAAATGATCTAATTTGTCCAACATTTTATTTTTCTAGTTTTACATTGTTGTTTGGTAAAGGGACGCTGAAACATCTTCAGTGCTAAAATAGGAAATGACAAATACATTTGTTTTCCTTTCTTGTGCAGAAAAGCTAATTAGGAACAAGCATCAAATCAAGTCCTAGACCTGAAATACAGCATCAGTGGAGGCTTTAATGCTCCGCTATCAAGGACTGACAGAGCAAAGTGCATTATGATGGAAGTGTGAGGGGTCCGTGTTCTCACTAGCGCCAGCGTCTTATATATACTGCACTTTGCTACTTTAGTTACTGAATCCTGTCAGTTATTGGCCTATTGTTATTAAGAGACTATTGAACAGGGCCGGGCTGGGTGGGGGGCAGGGAGGTTCTTGAGCGCCATGACTCTGCCAATTAATGCAGCGCTCAATGAACCAATCACAGCCAGTGCTTCCTGGAGGCGGGGTTTTTGAACCTCCAAATCAGGAAGCACTTGCTGAAAACTACAAGCAAGTCTGCCGGAGCTGCAGAGGAGACGCGCGGCGGACCGGACACCCACTGTTAGGGGATGTATTTTTTTTATTTTTTTTTATGCAGATAGGCCTTATTTTGGGGGTAAGGCTTATATTACAAGCCCACCTAAAAATCCTGGCAAAAGAGAGCTACAAAGTCACGCAACACAAAATCACGATATCGCCGATAGAACACAGATGCAATATCGCTGCGATTTTCCCACAGCGATATTGCTGTCGCTCGTGTGAAAGAGGCCTTAATCCTAACTCTGTCCGTAAAGACATCCTATAATTCGCACTGTCCACATTCATGAACCACAAACACATAGAATAGAAATGAGTAGGGATGGTAAGGCAGAGACAGATATGTGCATGTATGGTAAGCCGGCTCCAGGTCTTGTGGCCCTTGAAATTCTGCTGTGTTTGTTTCCTCCTGAACCCTGAATTCTCCTTCAGACGAGTGTTTGCAGAATATGTTTGCCGCAACGTATTTGCGCATGAACGATGTTTGAAGAGCAGCATAATCAACCTGTTGCGCTCGTGTCGGCACATATCACTGTAATGTTTGTGAGCGCAGGGCCAGCTCACACCCCTTCCATGGATTCGGTTGTCTTCTCTTCCAGCGTTTTGCGCAGTGGTTCTCCTTTCACTCTGTGTATTTGCGCACCTCCCATAAACTTCTATGCTGTGCAAAACGTAGGAAAATAGAGCAGGTCCGATGTTTTGTGCACGCAAGACGCGCTTCTGAAGACAAACCTATTGAAGTCAATGGGTTCTATTCTCTGTGTTCAGCGCACACAAACCTGGTGAGGGAGTCCTGAGACTGCGATTCCTAGAAAATGCTGTTAACCCCTTAGTGACCAAGCCTGTTTGCGCCTTAATGACCAGGCCAAATTTTGGAAATCTGACACGTGTACTTTAACATAGAATAACTCTGTAAAGGTTTTGCATATCCAAGTATTTCTGACATTGTTTTTTCACCACATGTTGTACTTCATTTAGGTGGTGAAAATAGTCCTATATAATTTGTGTATATTTATTAAAAGTGCCAATATTGGGAACATTTTGAAAAATATATTGTTTTTTCACATTTTCAATTGTAATATATCAAATATGCTCAAACATACTGTACAAACTTTTGCTAAGATATATATTTCCATCAATATCACTTTATTCTGAATGCACATTTGAAAAACTTTTGTTTTTTTAACCATTTAGGAGACGTACAAATTTAACATTACTTTTCAGCATTTTGAGGAACACTTTGTTTTCCTGCACCAATCCAAGTTTGCAAAGGCTCAAGAGTGTCAGAATAATAGATACCCCCACAAATGACCCTATTTTAAAAACTACACCCCTTAGTGTATTCACTGAGGGGTGTCATGAGTATTTTGACCCTACAGTTTTTTTTTTAAGGAATTAATTCAATTTAGAGGAGAAAAATTAAAATTTCATATTTTTGCAAATATGTCATTTTAAAGACATAGTTTTTTTCTATAGTGCACATGAAAATGAGGATTTACACCCCAAAATGGATACCCCTGTTTGTCCTGTGTTCAAAAATATACCCAATGTGGCCCTAATCTTATATCTGAGCGCACAACGGGGCCCAAAATGTAAGGAGTAGTCAGTGTCTTTCAGAACAGAAATTTTGCTTGAAGTCCTTTTAGGCCCCATAGCACACATGTAGAGTTCTTGAGCGCCCAAAACCATAGAAAACCCCCACAAATGACCCCATTTTGAAAACTAGACCCCTTAACGAATTTATCTAGGGGTGTACTGCATATTTTGACCGCACAGTTTTTGAATAAATTCAAGCAAAGCAAAAGGAAAAAATTAGGATTTTTATTTTTTTGGCAATTCTGTCACTTTAAAAACAGCTTTTTTGAACAGCACACATAAATGAAGACTTGCACCCCAAAATGGATACCCCTGTTTGTGCTGTTTTCAGAAATATACCCATTGTGGCCCTAATCTTATGTCCGCATGCCCAACGGGGCCCAAAATAAAAAGAGCAGTCAGTGGCTTTTAGAACATAAATTTTGCTTGAAGGCCTTTTATGCCCCATAGCACACTAGTAGAGTTCTTGAGTGCCCAAAACAATAGAGAACCCCCACAAATGACCCCATTTTGAAAACTAGACCCCTTAACGAATTTATCTAGGGGTGTACTGTGTATTTTAACCGTACAATTTTTGAATAGATCTAAGCAAAGCAGTAGGAAAAATTACGATTTTCATTTTTTGGGCAATTGCGTCAATTTAAAAACAGTTTTTTTGTACAGCACACATATAAATGAAGACTTTCACCCCAAAATGGATACCCCTGTTTTTCCAGTGTTCAGAAACATACCCATTGTGGCCCTAATCTACTTACAGGACACATGGCCAGGCCTATAAAGGAGGGAACACCCGTTGGATTTCAGGGTACAACTGAATAAATTCCAGGTCCTATTGCCCACTTATAGAGCCATTGAGTGGCAAAAACGATAAGTAACCCCCTCAAATGACCCCATTTTGAAAACTAGACCCCTTAACAAATTCATCTAGGGGTGTACTGCGTATTTTGATCCCACAGTATTTGACTGAATCTTATCAGAGCAGAAGGAAAAAATTACGATTTTCAATTTTTTGGAGAATTTTTTCAATTTAAAAACTGTTTTTTTGTACAGTGTACATAGGAATGAAGACATTCACCCCAAAATGGATACCCCCATTTGTCCCGTGTTCAGAAACATACCCATTGTGGCCCTAATCTACTTACAGGGCCCATGGCAAGGCCTATAATGGAAAGAACACCCGTTGGATTGCAGGGCACAACTGAATAAATTCCTGGCCCCATTGCTCATTTGTACGGAATAAAAATTGATAGCGCCGATCACAATGCCAGGGGGGACAGCCCGCAGCTACCTGCGGGCACCGACAGCATGGAGCTGTCCCGTCCAGAGCCCATGGGGCTTTATTCTCTGTAGGACGCATGTTTTTACGTCCTCAGAGAATAAAGCCCACTTGGGCAGGACGTAAAAAGGCTATGGGCTGTTCGTTAAGGGGTTAAATAGAAAACCTGCCTATATTCAGCTCTCTTGCGGCGTTGCAGTAGGGCAGTATTATGGGGTCACCGCCTGGGGATATTATGTGGTCCTCATATAGTGTTATTATTGGTAATATAGATCTCTACAATAGAGGGGGATGTTGTTGGTCAGAGAGGGGGAGCTTTCAAAATGTTGCTATTGTCCAGCCTTTTGTAGTTTCACTGCTAGATACAATATCAATCCACACGTTGGATGGGACAACATAAGAGTCACACATCGTGGACAGGGGTAGGTAAAGTGCCCTGGTCCAAGCACTGAGTCATGACTGACTCCTAGGGTGACGTCACATCGTGAGGTTTTCTTGGCAGACTGTTTTTGTGGGGTGGTTTGCCATTGCCTTCCCCAGTCATCTTTACCTGCCAGCAAGCTGGGTCCTTATTTTACCGACTGAGTCAACCCTCAGCCAGCTACATGAACCACGTGGGCATTGAGCAAGAGCTTAGGACCACATTCTGCTGCCTTAACACTCTGCGCCACACAATAAATTAACTCCCAAATTTGCATGCATTACACATGGATTTCAACCTGGCAAATTGCTGTAAATTTGCGAAAGGCAAAATCCTTGGAAAGGTCAGCAAAATCCACACATAAGGCCTCATGTCCACGGGATAATCGTGATTTTCAATCCGCCGCGTTTTTCCCGCACGCGGATCCGCACCCCATTGGGATGCATTGGACACCCGCAGGTAGTTAAATACCTGCGGATGTCATTTTCCCCTTCAGGCGCTGATTGCGTGTGCGGGGAAAAAAACTGTGACATGCTCCATTTTAGTGCGGGTGTCCCGCGGGGACGGCTCCTGCAGGCTTCTATTGAAGCCTATGGAAGCCGTCCCGATCCACGGTACACCCGCGGCTGAATTTCTGCCCTCCACGCGCGGGAGAGCAGGAGTTAAAAAAAAATAATGGAGTGCCCGGCGCATGCGCGCGGCATGCTGCCGGCGTGCCGAGCACATCCGCCGGGCCGAAGAAAGAAGATCCGGCCGCGACGGAGGGCAGGTCCACAGCGTCCGGAAAGGTAAGGAAATTCTTATTTTTTAGCATCATGTCTGCAGGAAAGGAGGGACCCGCTGCGGGATTCTCCATGAAGAATCCGAGGGGGGCCCGATTTTCCCCGTGGACATGAGGTCTAAGACTTACCGATTTTGGCGCAGATTTTACCCCCCGTGGTTCTCCCACTTCACAGGTTTTGCACTTAACTCTTTCAGATTGTGGATTATAGCCGTACTGTACATTTACACTGCACTCTCAGGCAGCGCAGCGCTGGGTAGACGCGGCATCTACTGTTCATAAATACAACAGAACTGATTCTTATTGCCCCAGTAAACAGTATGGCAGACATCTATCAATGAATTTGCACAGTTTTGTATCCAATCTCTCTATTTATTGGCCACTTTCTGTAACACCCAAGTACCGTATTTTCTGGCGTACAAGATGACTTTTTAACTCTGGAAAATCTTCTCAAAAGTTTGGGGTCATCTTATATGCTGGACCGGAGAATCTGCGGTCGCCGCATACGGTGGGGGAGCTCAAAAAGCCATATGAAAGCAGCAAGGGTGGCGCTAAGGCTCAGGGGGGAAGTCTATACTCACCTCCCATGGCGTGTCATCCTCCCAATGGTCTGTGGTGCTACTGCAGGCTGTCGCTTCCTCCTCCAAGCCGAAAGAGCATTGCTTTCTGGATGTGGGGCTTGAATGCCCCGCCTCCAGAAAGCTAATGCCCTAATTGGCTAACTCAGCCCGGCATCAGCCAATGAAAGTCGGCGCTGGGTTCACCAATCACAGCCATTACCAGCAACAGAGCTACAGGGTGATGGTACAATTTAACCTTATGGAAGAGTTCAGGTTCATCAAAGTTTATAAACTTGGGGATGAACTTAAATAGTCCGTGGAATAGACGGACCTGCGCCTTCAACTCTACAATCTACAGGTGGGGCAATATATTTACTGCATGATAGTAATAGGACGTAGGGGAACATGGGCAACAGCGGCCCACCGCCCGTATGAACCAGGAGGGCAGCTGCCCTAGTTTGAGGATTGGGGCATTGAGGAAGACATTGCGACAAACCATAGGTGGTCAGAAAAATATGCTCCTCCCACTTGGTCATAGCCTAACTGGGATTTAACAATAGTGCCATGAAAGGAGAGTCTTAATAATGCACTCAAACAAAGATCTTCATTCTCACCACTGCAACCTGCTACAATTGATGTTGGAGAAACTTGGCCTCGACCTCCAGAGGAATGGATTAACCAGAGGGGCATTCAGTCAACATGCACTTTAACCCTGCATTAGTGGTCTGTAGGGATCATATCTCCCCAGTATTGTACTGAGTGTTGTATTTTTTCCACTGTTTGAATTAGTGTTTCATATTTTATTGGCCAGTACAGGTTGCCTGGATGTTACTGCGACAGACCAGACAGTCACTGTTAAAGAAGGGGGTTGATGTACAAGGGGTACGGGAGCCCCTTGATAACTCAGTAATCTCAGGCAACTCAGTAAATAAAGTTATTTTATTATAGTTGTAACTATATCTATAAGAATTGTGTACCTCCAGGTTGCTGGATGGACTGCAGTGATGGTGCAGGATTGTGCTCAGCAGAACTCCGTGGGTTCAGGATTCTTCAAAAGCAGTGAAAATTGAGCTGGGCAGAAGGGCTGAGCTAATTGCTTGAAAACCGATAAGATTAGGTACCAATTTTAGTCCAAGTCCAAGTGTACAGAGCAGGAAGAGTCTGGCTGCTGAAGGTGGCGAGTCGGTGCAGCTGAGAAGATCCAAGAGGGAGGACAAAAGTGCTGCTAGAGATCCTGCACCATCAACCCGGGAAAGCCAGCAGCAGAGGACAATCAGTTGAGAGTTGAATTTGGGGAAGTTTACTAAGTTGTGCTCTGTTGGTTCATGTTAATTAAAGCAAGAAAAGAAGCAAAAGCGTGGCCTAAGTCTACTTCTATGCCTCCATACCGCCTCACTCACCAGAACCCCCCCAGGCGTGATACTGGACATCCCATCAGGCCCATCCAAACACCTGCTAAACTTCCCCTAAGGAGGATGTCTAAGCAATTTGGTTTCACTGATCAGTTGCGTGCTGCCTGGGTTTTCCTGATCATACTGACTTCTCCACCCCTCAGTTACTTCTATGCCAGCTGCCTGCCCTGACTCGAACTGATTAGAGTATTGCACCTGTTCTGCCAGCTCTTACCTGTCTCTTGTGCTAAAGTACAGGCTGCTACCATGACCTCTCATAAGTCTCTTGGTTACGTCTGTGCTCACACCCTCGGACACTGTGCCCTGGTCTCATGTAAAAGGTAAAGCCCCCTTGTGCAAGCCCCAAGTCGTAACTGACTTCTAGGGTGACGTTTTCTTGGCAGACTGCTTTTTTGCGGGGTGGTTTGCCATTGCCTTCCCTAGTCATCTTTACCCCCCAGCAAGCTGGGTACTCATTTTACCGACCTCAGAAGGATGGAAGGCTACCTTGAGCCGGCTACCTGAGTCATGCAGTGATTGAACCCGCAACCTTCAGGGCGTGAGTGAGAACTTAGGACTGCATACTGCTGCCTTAGCACCACGCAAGGCCCTCTCAGGGCAGCTGGTACACAACTGAGACTAATTCAGCAAGTAACGACTTGGGGACCTCACAGCGACAAACCAGATCGCATTTGATGGGGTGAAAGGGTGAAAACTGGGACCCCAAGTGCTGCCTCCAGATTTAGCTCTAAGCCAAATCAGTATGTGGCAAATCTGATCCACATCCACTTGTGGACAGACTATACGGAGAAGAAGCTACTAAAATAAACTCAATGCTTTGCAGCTATTTGTTAAAGACCTGCCCAGAGGAGAACTTGAAGAACAAGGGCCCCATAGAGCACCGAATGAGCCCCTCACTGCAACAGATAAGCACTGCTATGTTATGCTACATCAGACCCCAAACCAGATCCCTGTAGTTGCTTAGTTTTTATGTCACTATATTCTAAACACCATAACTTTTGTTTTTCTGTCAGTGGACCTATATGGGGGCTTGTTTTTGAGCTATTATGATTTTCATTGCAACCATTTTGGCGTGCATAGAACTTTTTGATTGCTTTTTGTTCTATTTTTTGAAGGTGAGGCGACCAAAAATTAGTTTTTTCATTTTACTTTTTTTTTACAGTGTGAGATTAAAAATGTCCTATTGTCCAGTGAAGTCATTTTACTGTTGACTTCAATGATATTATTGTTGATATTATGCCCGCTTTGCTATCAACACTAATACAGGCTTAAAAAAAGGGAATCCCAGTCTCACGGCAGATGGATTAGAGACAATTTGGCCCTAAGGCAGGTTTCACCCTAATTAGGGAACTCTAAATCTTTCTTTAGGGTACTATGTAGTTAAACTACAAGGAAATGTACATATACCAATAAAATATGTCAGATTGCTGAATTCCTAGTTGAACTGATGTTTTCCTTTGAAAGTGCAGCAATTGCTGACTGTTACATTTACTGGGAATGAGCAGTAACATGTTGAATGATATCTTATCACTGGTACGTCTAGTTCCACATATTATATTACATCAGGCACCTTTACATGGGCAAGTATTGCCTGTATTATTGCTGGAAAGAGTGAATTTGGTTGTAATCATCCCACGTACAATCGGCCACCAACAGGACAATTCATTCACTTAGCAGAGCTAAAAGCCAAGCGACTAACAGGTAGTTGTTCAGCTATGAATGACTGCCTGTTTTCTGTGCATGGGAGCGGGTGGGTCGGAATAATCTCCGGCGCCCTTCACCTCCGTTCACATCAATAGCTCCGGTGTGAGGCACAAAAGCAATATTTGGGCAGTCTGTGGGACAACTGACAGTCTATTACCTGGCTCACAATAAAAAAAAGACTAATAATTATTAGGAAATTATAGTACCAGTGCTTCTGGTGGGGCCACACAGCTGTGCTACATCAATCCTGATCCCCAGATATCACAAACACAGCTCTACTGCATCCATCCTGATGCCCACACATGACACACAGCTCTACTACATCCATGCTGATTCCTACACATGACGCACACAGCTGTACTACATCCATCCCGACCCCACACATTACACACACAGCTGTACTACATCCATACTCATTCCCACACATCACACACGGCTCTACTACATCAATCCTGATTCCCACACATGACACACACAGCTCTACTACACCCATGCTGATGGTCAGACATTACACACATAGCTGTACTACATCCATGCTGACCCCCACACATGAAAAATACAGCTGTACTTCATCCATCCTGATTCCCACACATGATACACACAGCTCTATTACATCCATGCTGATTCCGACACAACACACACCACTCTACTACATCCATCCTGATTCTCATACATTACACACACAGCTCTACTACATCCATGCTGATTGCTACACATTACACACATAGCTCCACTACATCCATCCTGATTCCCACACTTTACAAACATAGCTCTACAACATTCATTCTGATTCCCCTACATGACACACATAGCTCTACTACATCCATGCTGATTCCCACACATTACACAAACAGCTCTACTACATGCATCCAGATTCCCAGACATTACACAAACAGCTGTACTACATCCATTCGGATTCCCACACATTATACAAACAGGTCTACTACAACCATTCTGATTCCCACACATCACACACACAGCTCTACTACATTCATTCTAATTGACACACATCACACACAGCTGTGGTACATTCGTGCTGATTCCCACACATTCCACACACAGCTCTACTACATGCATCCTGATTCCCACAAATGACACACACAGCTCTACTACATCCATACTGACTTCCACAAATGACATACACAGCTCTACTACATTCATTCTGATTGACACATATCACACACAGCTCTACTACATCCATCCTTATTCCCACACATTACAAACACAGCTCTACTACATTCATCTTGATTCCCAAACATTACACACAGTTCTAGTACATCCATCCTGATTCCCACACATCACACACAGCTCTACTACATGCATCCCGAATCCCACAAATGACACACACAGCTGTGGTACATTCATGCTGATTCCCACACATTCCACACACAGCTCTACTACATGCATCCTGATTCCCACAAATGACACACACAGCTCTACTACATCCATACTGACTCCCACAAATGACATACACAGCTCTACTACATTCATTCTGATTGACACATATCACACACAGCTCTACTACATCCATCCTTATTCCCACACATTACAAACACAGCTCTACTATATTCATTCTGATTCCCACACATTACACACACAGCTGTGGTACATCCATGCTGATTCCCACACATAACACACACAGCTCTACTACATGCATCCTGATTCCCACAAATAACACACACAGCTCTCCTACATCCATGCTGACTCCCACAAATGACACACAAAGCTCTACTACATTCATTCTGATTGACACACATCACACACACAGCTCTATCCTTATTCCCACACATTACACACACAGCTCTACTATATTCATTCTGATTCCCACACATTACACACACAGCTGTGGTACATCCATGCTGATTCCCAAACATTACACACACTGCTGTGGTACATCCATGCTGATTCCCACACATAACACACACAGCTCTACTACATCCATCCTGATTCCCACAAATGACACACACAGCTGTACTACATATATCCTGATTCCCACAAATGACACGCACAACTGTACTACATTCATCCAGATTCCCACACATTACACAAACAGCTCTCCTACATGCATCCTGATTCCTACACATGACACACACAGCTCTACTACATCCATGCTGATCCCTGCACATTACACACACAGCTCTACTACAGCCATCCTGATTTCTAGACAGCAGAGTCTTGGATACAGTGATCAGCCCCTGGTCATGTGATGCCTGACTCCACCCACACAGGTGATCACATGACAGTGACATCATCACAGGTCCTGGTAAATGCTGTCAGTGTAGCCAGTACTTTTTACCAAACTGTGGAATGGCTCCTCCCACAGCAGCGCTGGTAACGTGAAAGTGATGTCAATGCAGGTCCTTCAGCCCGCCGGATCTTTGTGGTGGCGGTAGGTTGGTGTCTCCTGTCAGGATCACTGAGTTGTGTTTAAGATAATAAAGGCTTAGTTGTATTCTCATTTTGTTACTTTTGTCCTCCCCTTCCAAGATCCCTAACTTTGTTCTTCTTCTGTAGGGTCATGCTCTGTGTTTTATGTATGCTGTAGGACTTGTGATGACATCACCAGGGGTGGAGCATGAGAAGCACCCACGCACCTACATACTAACGGACAAGTGGTCGTTAGTAGTTTGATATAACACATGGTCGATAGAACAATTGGCAGATAGGCTGAAGTTAAAAGCACTCATGTGAAGAGCCCAAAATGGACATTTTAAAGTAAACATTCTGTAATTAATCGAGGTGAACATTTCTGTAAGATGTATGTATGATATTCATTCTAAACCTTGTTTTGTAAAAGGGGTTTTCTGGGACAATCTGAAAATTATAAAGGGTTAAAATGAAGAAGAATTGAATAGTTGCCTATCTCAGCAGCTCCCCATCCAGCGCTACAGCCCTGTGTGGAACTTGGAGGACGTGGCGGGCGGTCACACGCTGATCATTGTGCGCATGTCCGCTCAGACACTCACAGGCTTCAGCGGTGATTCTTCTATGGTTGCTGAAGCCTGTGATTGGCTGAGTGGCCACGTGCATAACAATCGGCATGCGACCTGCCCCTTTTCCAGGTTCCATGCGACGGGCACCGGGGCTGTAGCGCTGGATGGGGAGCGGCCAGAAAAGGTGAGTATATAATTTTTCTTCATGTTTAACTCTTTATAATTTTTTAATTGCCCTTTAAAACCCCTTAGGGTCAGTTACCTGAGGATCACCAGACAGGACACAATCCAGTAATTCAGTACTTGGACTTGTTCGGTTGTTCACAGAAGTCTTCACAATCTGATGGTAGTAACTTTCCATCTGAAGTTCATTTTGATTATTTTAATGCAGTTATTATAAAGCGTTTGTCTGAAAGTACAAACAGCTAGGCTGCATTATGTTACAGAGGTGTAGTGTGAACATTGTCCTGTAGGGGGCTCTTTTAGCTTCAACATTCACAACACCAAAGAAACAAATGAATATTATTAAAACACCTGATAGACGCAACTGTCCAATCAGGAGGCAAAATGGAATGTAAGTGAGTATCTTCAGAGGAAGATCACCTGCTACTTATTTTCATCAGATCTTGCTCCTTGACTCCTTTTTAGCTCAGCTCCATTAGGGCACAGCTGTGATCGGTGGTAGTCTGAGACACGCCTCCTGTCTTCTGATTGGTTCAGGCTCTCTAACCACCCACAACCCCTTCCGTCTGTCTCATTTGTTTTCTGATCTGTATATATACAAGTTTCCTACATGATGACCAAGAAGTCGGTGAGCGGAGAACTGATCTGAGGGCAGAATGATTGTGAAGTACTGATACTAAACCATCAGTGAGAAAAGACAATTATCAGGAAATTGCCACGCATATACAGAGGGGAAGGAGACTCAGCAAGGGTGCATTCACACGGCCATCACGATGGCAACCCAAAAAACCCAGATCCATATCGTACCTGTAAAATTGCGAATCACATGGTATATGAGTGCGATGCGATAGGAATAGAGATGAGTGAGCACCAAAATACTCGGGTGCTCGTTACTCGGGACGAAATTATCGCGATGCTCGAGGGTTCGTTTCGAGTAACGAACCCCATTGAAGTCAATGGGCGACCCGAGCATTTTTGTATGGGACCTATGCTCCGCTAAGGCTTTTATTTGTGAAAATCTGGGCAATTCAAGAAAGTGATGGGAACGACACAGCAACAAGATAGGGCAGGCGAGCGGCTACATGTTGGGCTGCATCTCAAGTTCCCAGGTCCCACTATTAAGCCACAATAGTGGCAAGAGTGGGCCCCCCCTCCCAACAACTTTTACTTCTGAAAAGCCCTCATTAGCAATGCATACCTTAGCTAAGCACCACACTACCTCCAACAAAGCACAATCACTGCCTGCATGACACTCCGCTGCCACTTCTCCTGGGTTACATGCTGCCCAAGCCCCCCCCCCCCCCGCACGACGCAGTGTCCACAGCGCACACCAAAGTGTCCCTGCGCAGCCTTCAGCTGCACTCATGCCACACGCTGGCCTCATAGCCACACCACCCTCATGTCTATTTATAAGTGCGTCTGCCATGAGGAGGAACCGCAGGCACACACTGCAGAGGGTTGGCACGGCTAGGCAGCGACCCTCTTTAAAAGGGGCGGGGCGATAGCCCACAATGCTGTACAGAAGCAATGAGAAATATAATCCTGTGCCACCGCCATCAGGAGCTGCACACGTGGGCATAGCAATGGGGAACCTATGTGCCACACACTATTCATTCTGTCAAGGTGTCTGCATGCCCCAGTCAGACCGCGTTTTTTTTTATAAATAGTGACAGGCAGGTACAACTCCGCAATGGGAATTCCGTGTGCAGCCACAGCATGGGTGGCTCCCTGGAACCCACCGGCTGTACATAAATGTATCATATTGCAGTGCCCATCACAGCTGAGGTAATGTCCGATTAAATGCAGGTGGGCTTCGGCCCACACTGCATGCCCCAGTCACACTGGGGTTCTTTAGAAGTGGACACATGCAGTTACAACTCCCTGTGGACCCACAGCATGGGTGGGTGCCAGGAAGCCACCGGCGGTACATAAATATATCCCATTGCATTGCCCATCACAGCTGAGGTAATGTCATGTTTAATGCAGGTGGGCTTCGGCCCACACTGCATGCCCCAGTCAGACTGGGGTTCTTTAGAAGTGGACACATGCAGTTACAACTCCCTGTGGACCCACAGCATGGGTGGCTCCCTGGAACCCACCGGCGGTAGATAAATATATCCCATTGCAGTGCCCAGCACAGCTGATGTAACGTCAGCTTTAATGCAGGTGGGCAAAAAATTAATTGGATTACACTGTAGGCGAGGGCCCCAAAAAATTGGTGTACCAACAGTACTAATGTACGTCAGAAAAATTGCCCATGCCCAACCAAGAGGGCAGGTGAAACCCATTAATCGCTTTGGTTAATGTGGCTTAATTTGTAACTAGGCCTGGAGGCAGCCCAGTTAAAATAAAAATTGGTTCAGGTGAAAGTTTCAACGCTTTAATGAGCATTGAAACGTCTAAAAATTGTTTACAAAAATTATATGACTGAGCCTTGTGGGCCTAAGAAAAATTGCCTGTTCGGCGTGATTACGTCAGGTTTCAGGAGGAGGAGCAGGAGGAGGAGGAGGAATATTATACACAGATTGATGAAGCTAAAAGGTCCACGTTTTTGATGGTGATAGAGAACAATGCTTCCATCCGCGGGTGCAGCCTACGTATTGTTTAGGTATCGCTGCTGTCCGCTGGTGGAGAAGAGAAGTCTGGTGAGTGTGAGCCTGTCGGCACTGTCGGTTGACAGGCGGGTACGCTTATCTGTGATGATTCCCCCAGCCGCACTAAACACCCTCTCTGACAAGACGCTAGCCGCAGGACAAGCAAGCACCTCCAGGGCATACAGCGCGAGTTCAGGCCACGTGTCCAGCTTCGACACCCAGTAGTTGTAGGGGGCAGAGGCGTCACGGAGGACGGTCGTGCGATCGGCTACGTACTCCCTCACCATCCTTTTACAGTGCTCCCGCCGACTCAGCCTTGACTGGGGAGCGGTGACACAGTCTTGCTGGGGAGCCAGAAAGCTGTAAAAGGCCTTAGAGAGTTCCCCTGCCTGTGCTGTACATGCTGCCTGATCTCTGCGCCTCCCCTGCTACCTGGCCCTCGGAACTGCGCCTTCGGCCACTAGCGCTGTCGGATGGGAATTTTACCATCAGTTTGTCCGCCAGGGTCCTGTGGTATAGCATCACTCTCGAACCCCTTTCCTCTTCGGGCATGAGAGTGGAAAGGTTCTCCTTATACCGTGGGTCGAGCAGTGTGTACACCCAGTGATCCGTAGTGGCCAGAATGCGTGTAACGCGAGGGTCACGAGAAAGGCATCCTAACATGAAGTCAGCCATGTGTGCCAGGGTACCTGTACGCAACACATGGCTGTCCTCACTAGGAAGATCACTTTCAGGATCCTCCTCCTCCTCCTCAGGCCATACAGGCTGAAAGGATGACAGGCAAGCAGCATGGGTACCCTCAGCAGTGGGCCAAACTGTCTCTTCCCCCTCCTCCTCATCCTCCTCATGCTGCTCCTCCTCCTCCTCAATGCGCTGAGATATAGACAGGAGGGTGCTCTGACTATCCAGCGACATACTGTCTTCCCCCACCTCTGTTTCCGAGCGCAAAGCGTCTGCCTTTATGCTTTGCAGGGAACTTCTCAAGAGGCATAGCAGAGGAATGGTGACGCCAATGATTGCAGCATCGCCGCTCACCATCTGAGTAGACTCCTCAAAGTTTCCAAGGACCTGGCAGATGTCTGCCAACCAGGCCCACTCTTCTGTAAAGAATTGAGGAGGCTGACTCCCACTGCGCCGCCCATGTTGGAGTTGGTATTCCACTATAGTTCTACGCTGCTCATAGAGCCTGGCCAACATGTGGAGCGTAGAGTTCCACCGTGTGGGCACGTTGCACAGCAGTCGGTGCACTGGCAGATGAAACCGATGTTGCAGGGTGCGCAGGGTGGCAGCGTCCGTGTGGGACTTGCGGAAATGTGCGCAGAGCCGGCACACCTTTCCGAGCAGGTCTGACAAGCGTGGGTAGCTTTTCAGAAAGCGCTGAACCACCAAATTAAAGACGTGGGCCAGGCATGGCACGTGCGTGAGGCTGCCGAGCTGCAGAGTGCCTGTGTCCTCAGAGGGGGGTTGGATCTCAGTGGCAGGTTGGGGCACAGGGGGAGAGGCAGCGGTGCAAACCGGAGGCGGCGAACAGCCTTCGTCCCACCTTGTGGGGTGCTTGGCCATCATATGTCTGCGCATGCTGGTGGTGGTGAGGCTGGTGGTGGTGGCTCCCCGGCTGATCTTGGCGCGACAAAGGTTGCACACCACTGTTCGTTGGTCGTCTGCACTCTCAGTGAAAAACTGCCAGACCTTTGAGCACCTCGGCCTCTGCAGGGTGGCATGGCGCGAGCGGGCGCTTTGGGAAACAGTTGGTGGATTATTCGGTCTGGCTCTGCCTCTACCCCTGGCCACCGCACTGCCTCTTCCAACCTGCCCTGCTGCTGCACTTGCCTCCCCCTCTGAAGACCTGTCCTCAGTAGGCGTAGCAAACCAGGTGGGGTCAGTCACCTCATCGTCCTGCTGCTCTTCCTCCGAATCCTCTGTGCGCTCCTCCCTCGGACTTACTCCAATTACTACTACCTGAGTGATAGACAACTATGTCTCATCGTCATCGTCCTCCTCACCCACTGAAAGCTCTTGAGACAGTTGCCAGATGTCCCCAGCCTCATCCCCCGGACCCCGGGAACTTTCCAAAGGTTGGGCATCGGTCACGACAAACTCCTTCGGTGGGAGAGGAACCATTGCTGGCCATTCTGGGCAGGGGCCCGGGAACAGTTCCTGGGAGTCTGCCTGCTCCTCAGAATGTGTCATTGTAATGGAGTGAGGAGGCTGGGAGGAAGGAGGAGCAGCAGCCAGAGGATTCAGAGTTGCAGCAGTGGACGGCGCAGAACTCTGGGTGGTCGATAGATTGCTGGATGCACTTTCTGCCATCCACGACAGGACCTGCTCACACTGCTCATTTTCTAATAAAGGTCTACCGCGTGGACCCATTAATTGTGAGATGAATGTGGGGACGCCAGAAATGTGCCTCTCTCCTAATCCCGCAGCAGTCGGCTGCGATACACCTGGATCAGGAGCTCGGCCTGTGCCCACACCCTGACTTGGGCCTCAGCGTCCTCACCCGCATCCACGTCTTCTAGGCCTACCCCTACCACTCAGCATTCTGTATTGCCAGTAGTTCAGAAACAGAACGCTGTAATTAAATGTGCCGCTTATTGGCCTGTGGTTGGAGGCTGACTTCCCTTACGGAACGCACAGCAGAGCCAGGAATCAATTTTGCGCACGCCTGTAGTGAGACGTAGGTGCGTATGACTGAGCTAGTGGAATTCACAGCGCAGAAGCATTCAAGTGGCCAAAGGCCAGTAGTAGGCCTTAAGTATTTTGCTTCTATTTTTTTTAAATGCTGAGCTGATACAGCAGACAGATACTGTAGGCAGCGTATAATATTATGTATACGGTTTCCCTCTGGCGGGATGACGGCGGTGATGTAACAGAGACAGCAGACCCAGGAAACAATTTTGCGCAAGCCTGCTGAAACGCTTAGCTGCGTATTAATTAGGACTACTACCCCCAGCAGACAGATACTGTAGGCAGCGTATAATATTATGTATACTGTTTCCCTCTGGCGGGATGATGGCGGTGATGTAACAGAGACAGCAGACCCAGGAAACAATTTTGCGCAAGCCTGCTGTAACGCTTAGCTGCGTATTAATTAGGACTACTACCCCCAGCAGACAGATACTGTAGGCAGCGTATAATATTATGTATACTGTTTCCCTCTGGCGGGATGACGGCGGTGATGAAACAGAGACAGCAGACCCAGGAAACAATTTTGCGCAAGCCTGCTGTAACGCTTAGCTGCGTATTAATTAGGACTACTACCCCCAGCAGATACTGTAGGCAGCTTATAATATTATGTATACTGTTTCCCTCTGGCGGGATGACAGCGGTGATGTAACAGAGACAGCAGACCGAGTAACAATTTTGCGCAAGCCTGCTGTAACGCTTAGCTGCGTATTAATTAGGACTACTACCCCCAGCAGACAGATACTGTAGGCAGCGTATAATATTATGTATACTGTTTCCCTCTGGCGGGATGATGGCGGTGATGTAACAGAGACAGCAGACCCAGGAAACAATTTTGCGCAAGCCTGCTGTAACGCTTAGCTGCGTATTAATTAGGACTACTACCCCCAGCAGACAGATACTGTAGGCAGCGTATAATATTATGTATACTGTTTCCCTCTGGCGGGATGACGGCGGTGATGAAACAGAGACAGCAGACCCAGGAAACAATTTTGCGCAAGCCTGCTGTAACGCTTAGCTGCGTATTAATTAGGACTACTACCCCCAGCAGATACTGTAGGCAGCTTATAATATTATGTATACTGTTTCCCTCTGGCGGGATGACAGCGGTGATGTAACAGAGACAGCAGACCGAGTAACAATTTTGCGCAAGCCTGCTGTAACGCTTAGCTGCGTATTAATTAGGACTACTACCCCCAGCAGACAGATACTGTAGGCAGCGTATAATATTATGTATACTGTTTCCCTCTGGCGGGATGACGGCAGTGATGTAACAGAGACAGCAGACCGAGAAACAATTTTGCGCAAGCCTGCTGTAACGCTTAGCTGTGTATTAATTAGGACTACTACCCCCCAGCAGACAGATACTGTAGGCAGCGTATAATATTATGTATACTGTTTCCCTCTGGCGGGATGACGGCGGTGATGTAACAGAGACAGCAGACCCAGGAAACAATTTTGCGCAAGCCTGCTGTAACGCTTAGTTGCGTATTAATTAGGAATACTACCCCCAGCAGACACGCAGTAAACTGAAGACGGTCACAGGCAGCCCAAAAATAGTATTTTTCCCCAATTTTTTTGAAAAAGCCCACTGCCTATATAGCCTGGATATCTCTTTCCCTGCCTCACCAGTACTGGCCCTATACTCTGTACAATGACTGCAGACTGAGGACGCAATGCTCTGCACGCCCGATATACAAAAAAAAAAATTGTGCAACACTGCTAAAAGCAGCCTCAACAGTACTGCACACGGTCAGATGTGGCCCTAAGAAGGACCATTGGGGTCCTTGAAGCCTAAAATCACGCCTAACGCTCTCCCTATAGCAGCTCCGGCATCAGCAGCACTTTCCCTGATCTCTGTCAGAACGCATCTGTGGCGAGCCGCGGGAGGGGCCGATTTATATACTCGGGTGACACCTGATCTCGCCAGCCACTCACTGCAGGGGGGTGGTATAGGGCTTGAACGTCGCAGGGGGAAGTTGTAATGTCTTCCCTGTGTTTCTTTTGGCCAGAAAAGCGCGCTAACGTCTCAGAGATAAAAGTGAAAGTAACTCGAACATCGCGTGGTGCTCGCCTCTAGTAACGAGCATCTCGAACACGCTAGTACTCGAACGAGTATCAAGCTCGGACGAGTACGTTTGCTCATCTCTAATCATTAGTAATCAGGGGTTTTAGCAGAGTTTTAAAACATCCAGAACACAAGCCTCAAGGCACACTTTGCTTCGCCAAGAAAGAAAAAAAAAATTATAAATATATATATACATGGAACACCCCTCGTCACCCCCCATCCACTCCCCATCACACGGAACGCCCCTCGTTTCCCCGCCACTCCTGATCACACGGAACGCCCCTCGTTCCCCCGCCACTCCCCATCACATGGAATGCCCCTCATTCCCCCACCACTCCCCATCACATGGAACGCTTCTCGTACCCCACCCCCCGCTCCCCATCACACGGAACGCCCCTCGTACCTCCCCACCCGGAACGCCCCTCGTTCCCCCCCTCCACTCCCCATCACACGGAACGCCCCTCGTTCCCCCGCCACTCCCCATCACATGGAATGCCCCTCATTCCCCCACCACTCCCCATCACATGGAACGCTTCTCGTACCCCACCCCCCGCTCCCCATCACACGGAACGCCCCTCGTACCTCCCCACCCGGAACGCCCCTCGTTCCCCCCTCCACTCCCCATCACACGGAACACCCCTCATTCCCCCCCCCACTCCTGATCACACGGAACGCCCCTCGTTCCCCCCTCCACTCCCCGTCACACGGAACGCCCCTCGTTCCCCCGCCACTCCAATCACACGGAACGCCCCTCGTTCCTCCGCCACTCCCCATCACATGGAATGCCCCTCGTACCCCAGCCCCGCTCCCCATCACACGGTATGCCCCTCGTACCCACCCACCTGGAATGCCCCTTGTTCCCCCACTCCCCATCACACGGAACACCCCTCGTTCCCCCCCCACTCCCTATCACACAAAACGTCCCTCATTCCCCCCCCCCACTTCCCATCACACAGGATCCCCCTCGTTCTCCCCCCCATCACACAGGATCCCCCTCTTTCCCCCCCATCACACAGGATCCCCCTTGTTCTCCCCCCCCATCACACAGGGTCCCCCTCGTTCTCCCCCATCACACAGGGTCCCCCTCGTTCTCCCCCCATCACACAGGGTCCCCCTCGTTCTCCCCCCATCACACAGAATCCCCCTCCTTCTCCCCTCATCACACAGGATCCCCCTTGTTCCCCCCCCCCCCCCTCTATCACACAGGGTCCCCCTCTTTTTCCTCCCCACCCCCTCATCATACAGGGTCCCCCTCTTTTTCCTCCCCCCCCCTCATCATACAGGGTCCCCCTTGTTCTCTTCCCCACCCCATCACATAGGATCCCCCACATTCTCCCCCCTCATCACACAGGGTCCCACTCGTTCTTCCACCCCCCACATCACACAGGGTCCCCCTCGTTCTCTCCCCCCTCCCCCAATCACACAGGGTCCCGCATACTGACCGAAGTTACTTTCACTAAGGTCTCTGCGTGGGTCGGCAGCTTCTCCTGCACACCGGCGCTTCCTCCCAGACCTCCGCTCAGACTTCTCCCCTCTGATGATCTCAGTGCAGAACCAGATAGGGGAGGAGTCTGAGCGGAGGTCCGGGAGGAAGCGTCGGTGTGCAGGAGAAGCTGCCGGCCCACGCAAGGACCTTAGTGAAAGTAACTGCGGTCAGTCTGTGTGAAAAGAGGGCCGGGTCGCGACCCCAGCAACCCCTATATGTATGCCTATGCTCCTAAGGCATTATCTCTCTGACTTATGACCCCGGACTGTTGTACATCTCCAGCCATGCCTGCTGCCCAGTTACTATGGAGAGGGAGCTTCCATTTCCAACCACTTGCTGATGCTGTACCACCATGGGCTGGATCGGTCGTCTGTGGCCTGGTGTTCAGGTCTCGGTCTCGCTACCGTTAGTCATGTTAGGGGTCTGTCAACGGAGACCAGTGCGGATGTTGCCTGAGTCCAAATTCAAAGGAGAATTATAATGAGTACTCATAGGTGAGAACCATAAGAAGCCACTACACACACAGTCTAGTGAAATCAGAATGAATTCTACTTTATTGTTGAACATTGCTAGTTTTTATGCAAGATGAAAAGTAGGCGTTTCCAAATGTTACCTGAGACTAAGTTTCAAACTACTTTGCTGACCAAGTCCTCATTCCAACAGATTACAATATGGCTGTAAATCAAAAGCCTTCTAAACAAAAGGTATCAGCAAAACTGTGTGAAGTGGACATCAAACAGTTATATACGATCATAAAGATTGACTCCATACTGTCTGAGTACATACTTAATTACACCTCTTCCCAGACCAGGATGTAATCTTAAAAGTCTATTGTGTTAAATTTTTACCTTGTCTCCAAGTCAATCGGATTTGCACATCAAAGAGGGGGCATTGTTTCTAGTTTGCACATAGAACTGGTTTAGCCACCTACTTAGTATTCAGTACATTCTGGTCAAAAGTTCAGACTTGTATTCAAGATAGCTGAATAAAATAATACATGTAGTATTTAAAAATCATCATCCAAATAAACGCTTGAATATACCTTTTGACATATGATTCTATATCCAAGTTCTATTAGCAACTTCCGGAATGTTTTACATATTTTTCATTTCCATAATACATAACATTATATAACCAAATAACTAATATCACATTTATTACACTGTTTCCTTATCCTTCTTATGTTGGGTTATTTAAAAATAGGATTGACCCCTATCAATCCCCCATTTGGACATCAGAGCCACCATTATCTCCTGGTCCTGTCACACGTTGGTGCCGGCTTCAGCCGGGTCCCCAGGTAGGAATGGTGCACTCTATGTCCATCTAGGATATCAAGACATTTAAACAAACGACATAATATCAAATATTGCAAGGCAATCAAGTTTACAATACAGTAATCTAAGATTTATCAACATCAATATCATCATCGTCATATTAGACATTTAAATGGGTGTAGAAAATCGGCATTCATTACATTTAGCTATGCATGAAATTATTATCTTTATTGCAATATATACACATAAGATTATACTAGTCTGACGATTGCAGAGTATTTGAGAGTAGCTGTTACTTCTGTTGCCTTAATTTGTTGACATTTCCCGATTTCATTAGGGTCACAAGTAAAATTATAACACTCTTCAGCCAACGCAACATTTCTCACCTAAAACCGAGTCATATTCGTCCAATGTGTATGTTCAATGGTATCGCAATGGGGACAATATTCATATATATATTAAGGAAGGTGTTTTCCTGAACAACATTGTCATCTACTACATCACTATCATTGTGTACTATTGAGTATATGTGTCGAAGAGTCTCTACAGGAGTGGGGACGGATAATAGACAAGTCCGCAAAATGTCCTCTCCACTCCTGAGGTTGGGCATACACATGTGGGAAATATTTGCCCATCCAGTCCATCGCTTTTCAATGTGGATAGTTTGTAGTGGTGTTCCCCAATAAAAGGACAGTCCAATAAGACAAGATGTAGATGTCAAAGTCAAAATGCCCAGTACCCCCCCCCCCCCCACCCAAACAACGCCGGGATCCCGCCCATCACTTTTCCTCTGGCTGGGAACTTTCTTGCAGTGGGAGGCGTGTATCCAGGTAGCTCTCCCTTCTACTTTTACCGAAGTATGTGTTGTCAGCAGGACTTGGTATGGTCCGTCAAACCTTGGGTCCAAGGCCTTTCTTAAGTGTCTTTTTATGACCACCCAGTCTCCAGGCTGCAAGGAGTGAATCCCCTCTAGGTTGTGAGGGTCTAGAATTGAAGAAAACACTAGACTGTGTGTTATTTTCAGTTTACGATATAGTTCTTGTACATATTCAATAACCTTATCACACCCCAGCTGCAGGGCCTGTGGATAGTACAGGCCTAATATTGGCATAGAGCCAAACAACACTTCTTTTAACTTTAAGCATACCATTTTAGTTCTTTCAACTTTGTCTAAACTCTGCGGGTGGTATGGAGTGTGAAACGCTTGTTCCACTCCCAAGGGCTGACATCACCTCTTGCATCACTTCACCTATAAAATGTGTACCTCTGTCACTCTCAATTGTCTCTAGTACCCCAAATCTACATACAAGTTCTGACACAAGTTTAGTCGCTGTACATTGTGTGGTGGCTTTGGACAGGTCCACGCACACAAGGACGTACTCATACCTGCCTAATTTGGGAAGCTGGATGTAGTCGATTTGTAATCTCTGAAAGGGGTACAATGGTCTGGGTGTGCACTTCCGGGGGCAAGGTGCACACTTCACATGCCTTCACATATGCCTTCGCCAACCTGTCGAACCCTGGAGCATACCATACCTTGTCCACAACAGAAACCATGGCATTCCGAGAGGCATGCAATTTCCCGTGAGCTAGGACGGCGAGGTGGGGGTAGGCAGCCGCTGGTACATCATCTACGTCCTGTAGGACGCCAAATCCCAAATCAACAAGAGTGGTGGGACCAAGATCCAACTTACAGCACAAGGGGTCTTGCGTCCTGACCAGGAGAGCTGCAGCCTCGGCTGCCCTATCCGCAATATCATTTCCCTTGCTCTCTGGTGACTGCCCCTGCGTGTGTGCTTTAACCTTTATTATGGTGCTTACAGCTTTACCATTCTTTATTGGCTTGCCTTGAGCTGTGAGGAAGCTCCGTGCGCGCCAAATAGGCCCATAGTCGTGTGCCACACTAAACGCATACCTGGAATCTGTGTAGATATTGGCAGTTACCTTTCGCAATCGTACAGGCCTCAGTTGGAGCACAACTCGGCCTCCTGCGCTGACATGTATGGCGGCAGTGGTTTTTGTACAAGCATCTCATTCAGTGTGACTACTTCAAAACCTGTTACAAACCTTCCTTCGTCATTCAGGTATCTAGATCCATCCACAAACATTTCAAGGTGGGGGTTTAGGAGAGGTTTGTCAGTGACATGTGCGAACCCAGCTGTCTCCTGCTCCATGAGAGCTGCACAATCATGCTGGTGTTCGGCGTCAAAGGCCTCCTCCTCATCAGTCAGAGAATTTGCAAAAAGCTGGTCCCCTGTACTTACTCCCCCATTTGAATCAGTGTCACCTAATGGTAATAAGGTGGCCGGATTCAAAGTGGTGCAACGTTGAAATGAGACATTGGATGAAGAGTGTACTGCAAGTTCCATTTTGATCTGTCTAGCAAGGGACAGATGTCTACGGCTTACCTGTGTCAGGATACCATGTACATCATGTGGGGTGTAGATCACCATGGTGTGATCTAAGAAGTTTCTCTTTGCTGGCTTTGCAGCCATTCTACTCTGATGGAGGAAACACAAAAGGCTTAGTGATGCATTGAGGTAACTGTTTGTGTCAGCAGTACATAAAAGAAAATAAAAATAAATGATCAACATATTACAAGAGGGTGGTGCCCTCGGGAATTGGCCAGGCATCTAATACCAGCTTCATGCATCTGGTGAACTGGTTTTGGGCTATTCTGAGCCCCTTGTGACAGCACTATCCAACAGTACTGCTTTCCTCTGAAAGTAAATGCAAACAAATACTGACAGTCTGCCGAGGTCCGTCTGACTGATAGCCCAAAGGCTCGAAGGAACGGCACTAAGAACTTGTTTCTCTGCGTGCGTAAGAGTGAAGACAGGGAGAGGTGTCGCTAGGTCTGCTGCCATCCGACAGAAGGTCGGGTGACTTTCAGACCTGGGGTGTATACGAGCCTCACCGGACGGGTGAAGTTCGATACAACATCCCAAGGGTCCCATCACGTCGGTTCCCAATATGCTTTCAGGACTTTCCAGCACAAGGAAGCGCATGAGGCATCGCGACCCTTTAAACTTTACCTCTAGTGGTTCAGTTTCTGCCAGATGAATTGGCACTCCTGAAACCCCTTGCACCGATTACTGATAGACAATCAGGCTGGTATTCTATTTCAAATAGATCAGAACCTTGTTGCAAAAAAAAAATTAAAAATTTTAAAATTGCTGACCTGCAATACCTAGATCACCTATGTCAGATGTCCAGTTCCTTGGGCTAAGCAATGACCTAGGAGAACAACCTTTGTTTTGCAGAGTTGGAGTTTGTCTTGGAGGTGGCTTACTATTTGTCAGGGCCTGCGGAAAGCTGAGTTTCTGCAGTAGCTATCAAGACAAACACATGAGCCGGATCTACCAAGAGAGCAGTTAGTTTACAAACCTCTTCTGAACTGTCACCTGAGATCTCAACCCGTACCGATCCATCCGGTGAGAATTTGATGGATGCAGATAAGGCTTGTAAGATATTAGTACAAATAACAGAGACATGAATTACAACAAGGCAGAATAATCCACAAATATCTAACCACATTGGAATATGATATTCTTTAAGCAAATTCATTATTAATCTGATCCTGCCTGCAATGTCTCATCAAATTTGAGAAGAAAAAACTTTTCCTAACTGCCCAAGCTCCTCACCCCCCTCCTTTGTAGACAAAAGAAGGATGAAACATTACATACTTTTACATCATCTAGCTCCACCCCTTCGATGCTGGTCGTTTGCATGTCTCTCCTACAGAACATTCTCTCAACGACAGTGCAGTACTAACAGCATTTAGCAGTGATACAGACGTCCAACCAATCACAGAACTGACATTTACCCAAAAAGCGAAAAATATACCTTAAAATCCCTATATGTTTTCTATTTTTAAGACCGTATAATTCAAGTAATTCATTACAAGTTTCTTATTTCATCAGCGTCTGTCTTTCTTTCTATGACCCTGAATTTTATCTCTCTATGAAACAGAACAATAACTAAGATATTAATAAGTAGCCAGAACATTCAGACTTTAAACAACATTAATCATTAGTAATGACAAGAGGTATATTTCTCTGAGAATATGAATAGTTAAACACATAGAAAAGACAACATGCTAAGCGCTTCTAACAGCGCAGCATTTTCTGCATTTTTAACCCTTATATCCTTAAAAGCTCCCACAGATGTGAGTGGGGTATAACTTTCTTACATTTATATGAAAAAAACTAAGACGTACAACAAAGATTAGATTACATAACATCAAGACATACAAGACAAACAATATTGGTTATTTGTCATATAATTGTCCACAGATTTTGCATGAACTTGCTTTATGTCACAGAGGAACACAAAATATAAGAGGATTCCCTTTCTCTGATAACCCCTTACTGCCGTATCTACACTTGCCTTAATCCATCTGTCTAACATGCTTTTATCCAACCTTTTGACTATCTCTGAATCTTTCCCAAAATTCTAAACACCTTACTACATTCTTCTTCCCACAGCTAACGTGCCTTCTTTGTCTTTTACTATTTCTCTAGCTGATTTCCATATAGGCATACTCCTTGCTCTGTACGTTTCCCATATTGTCTGTTCCTTTATCTAAACCAGTGTCTCTGATATCTTTCATATGATTTTTCCCGTACTGTTACCAGAACTCATAGTTAAAGGTTCCCGCTTTTTCAAGTCCTATCTTTCTATATTTTATACGCTTGTCTGCATACGTCTCCCCCTTCCCTTTCTCACACAGCTTATGGACTTACCTCTTGATTTACCACTATCACACAGTATTGAGGATGCACACAGCTTCCTCTGGTAAATCTGGCGGTCACACAGACCTTTTAGTCCCTTCTGCCAAGTCCGCGGCTGGCAGGACACTTATTTGTACTATGGACTTGTTCCCTGTTTTTACCTTAATCACACAGTATAAGGATGCACACAGCTACCTTCGGGTAAATCAGGCTAGTCCCTTCTGCCAAGTCCGTAACTGGCAGGACACTTATTTGTCACACAGACCTCTTTTATTTGTCACACAGACCTTCCCACTATTCATCACTAAGTATACAGGACCTTATTTCACACAGTATACTAAGGACACTTAGTCCCTGGTCCTGGAATAGTTTTACGGAACTACTACAGCAATCACTTAGACTACTTAGGGATTCAGGGGAGACCAGACCTCTCCTCTAAGGGAACTTCTGGTAATATTATAACAGATTCAGTAAAAGCAAATTATGGCTAAAATGACACAGACTATCAACGTACAGATTTCAACAATTACTACAGGCAACATGGCATGAAAATATCCCAGTAGTGAGTTCTTTCGTCTAATACAGTTTCATGAACAAACTGCACACAGAGGCGAGGAACCTGAAAATAACACATGCAGCGACTAACCTTCTGTCAACAGTAGACACGAGTCAGGGGAGCCCAGAGCTGAAAATGGCAAGTCAAGGGCTTACCCTACACCGGTGTTTTGTAGATCTGGGGTCCCGTGATCCTGGTCCTGGGTTGTTAGCAGTTGGTGTCGTCAGGTATCGGCTGCAGGTGAAGAGGAGTCCTCGCCCCACGATGGGCGCCAAATAAACTGTTAGGGGTCTGTCAACGGAGACCAGTGCGGATGTTGCCTGAGTCCAAATTCAAAGGAGAATTATAATGAGTACTCATAGGTGAGAACCATAAGAAGCCACTACACACACAGTCTAGTGAAATCAGAATGAATTCTACTTTATTGTTGAACATTGCTAGTTTTTATGCAAGATGAAAAGTAGGCGTTTCCAAATGTTACCTGATACTAAGTTTCAAACTACTTTGCTGACCAAGTCCTCATTCCAACAGATTACAATATGGCTGTAAATCAAAAGTCCATTGTGTTAAATTTTTACCTTGTCTCCAAGTCAATCGGATTTGCACATCAAAGAGGGGGCATTGTTTCTAGTTTGCACATAGAACTGGTTTAGCCACCTACTTAGTATTCAGTACATTCTGGTCAAAAGTTCAGACTTGTATTCAAGATAGCTGAATAAAATAATACATTTAGTATTAAAAAATCATCATCCAAATAAACGCTTGAATATACCTTTTGACATATGATTCTATATCCAAGTTCTATTAGCAACTTCCGGAATGTTTTACATATTTTTCATTTCCATAATACATAACATTATATAACCAAATAACTAATGTCACATTTATTACACTGTTTCCTTATCCTTCTTATGTTGGGTTATTTAAAAATAGGATTAACCCCTAACAGTCATCTGGCTTGATCTGCAGCTGTGATGATCATGTCTCTTCTCAGCCAGGGATTTGGGTCTGCTGGAACCTGTGGGCTCGCACTCAGGCCCACATCGGTAATATATGGTCACCTCCTTGCTTGGCCACGTTCGCCTGTGCAGTAGCGTCTCACACCTCTTGGCTTGACCCCTCTGTGTCACACTCGGACCACACTCTTCCTCTTCACCCGCTGTAGCAGACTGTCAGCAGGCCTTTGCACTAAGATCTCTGGCATGGCTAGTCAGCCTGGTCTATCATTGTGCCGATTACACGCATCTGGTAATGTACGATACTTGTGCGAGAATATTGTCCGTGTAACTGCGGCCTTAGACTAACTTCACACGGGCGAGCGCGATATGGGGCCGTGAATCCTGGCTCTATACAGCGCTCCCCACCATGTGAAATACCAAGGCATGCGAGGCATTTTTATGAGTTTTTCCCATTGCTTTCAATGGGGCTGGCGATGAGCGATCACGCAGCTGGATAGAACATGATGCAAATTGTTTCCTGCATCGCCGCGCCATGTGGGAAAACATCGCTCATGTGTATGACCCCATTGAAAAGAATAGGGTCCATATTCTTGTGAGAGATTTGTGAGCCTCAAAACGCACACATCTCGCACGCTTTTCTCACTTGTGTGAAGCCGGCCTTACTGTGATGGTACAGAGTTTAATTAAAGTGGCGGCAGGCATGTACTGTGATCAGCGGAGGTCCCAGCGGTCTTACATGTATCATCTGTGCTTGGGATAATGTTTTTGTGGTACAACCTCTCATACTGGAAATCAAGCCTCCCATTAAAGTGGTTCTCACTTCAATAGCAACTTTATTTTACAAGTGGTTCTTAGTGTTCCAAATAATAATACACTGAAGTACCTGACAGTCTCTTTTATTTCATCCTGCATATAATTTCTGGCAATCCCCCCAGATGCCCACTTTGCTTTTGTCTGGCAGGATCCAGCATTAGATTCAGTCTACACACTCACCCTCCTGGACCGACAGCCTGGCGCAGGCGCAGTGTGATGGTACACTATGTGGAGAGGCCGGAATATAGCAGCCAGAAGTGGGAGGGACAGAGCTGGCAGCGGTCACTGCCCAGTACTACAGTTCTGGTCTCTGTTTTCCAGGCGGGAAGCATTATCGGCGTGCAATGATAAATATGCCCATTACCGGTGCGCATCCAGTAGGGACTGCGCACGCCGGCAGATCCATGGGCATGGTAGCCAAACCTCCAGCCAGAGTACAAGGAACAAGATGTCAGCTGAAGTCATGGGCGGCCGAGGAGCCAAGGACAACCCCTCAACAGGAGCGGGATCATTTTGGGAAAATAAGAAGTATGTCTGCTGTTACACACAGCTTTTTAAAAAAATGACACATTTTTTGGAATTTTGACAGCGTGGTGTTTTTTGTCCGACAAAAACCACATCTGGATGTTTGCTGATGGTCAATAGTGAAAGATGAAAGGCCTAAAAACACTGCATTATTGGTAATTTTCTCTCACGTGTACTGTTTTTGGGCTCCGTGGTGGTTTTCTGCTGTGAGTAAATAGTTTTTTTCTGGTGTTTTCCCACAGAGATCTGTATAAAAAAAAACAAAAATAAAACCCACACGAGTAACTAAAGAAATGTCCCAAAAAATGCTAATAAAACGACTATGTCTGAAGGTAGGCTAAAGCTGACGTCCTAGCTATTTAACCCCTTGATGACCAAGAGGTGATGGCTGGTGTTTTGCGGGACGAGTTGTATTTTTCATAGTACCATTTATCTTACCATATAATGTATTGGAAAATGTAGAAAAATTTCTAAGGGTTCCTGTCCACGGCAGAGACGGCGTATGGCTGCATGCCGGTGATTCACACGCACTGTCTCAGAGTGGGGATGCATATAAAACCCCACCTGTTCACAATGTATTGCATTCGCTGCCTATGCCAATGTATAGGGCTCACGCTGCGAGGTACGCTGAGAAGCAGAGCGCGTACTACCTGCAGTGTCCACACGCACATGTGCATGGATTTATGAAAGTCCGATGACTTTCATTGACTCCATTCACCACATATCACACGTCTGTGCATCGCATGCGTAATATGTGGTGAAAACACGGTCGTGGACATGAGCCATTAGTGGAGCAAAATGTGGAAAAAATACACGATTCCACCATTTTCAGGGCCGGTTGCTCTTATAAATTTTCTTATATTATACTAAGTAAAAAATAAAATATCTTTCTGTCGTCCTTTGGCTCCCTTGATAGGGCTGTATGAGGGCTCATTGTTTTGTGGGGCGACCTGTAGCTTTAATTGGTACCATTTTGGGGTACGTCGAACTTTTTTATTGCTTTATATTCAATTTTATTTATTGAGCCGAGGCAACTATAAAAGCTGAATTCTGGTATTGTGTTTCTTTTCTGATGGTGTTCACCATGGAGATAATGTGATATTATCAAGTCGGCCCTTTATGGATACAGCTTTGAAAAGGGTGGCATTTTAAACTTTTAATGTAACAATTATGAAATCCTTATTTTATTTATTTTCACTTTTTTTTTTAGTCCCCATAGGGCTTGATCATTTGATTGCATCTAAAGTATAAGGGCTTATTTACACGAGCGTATATCGGTAGGCATTTTCACTAAGATCCTGCCCCTTGTCTATAGCCAGCAATGGGAGTGGACGGGACATAGTGGAGCTTAACTCCGCCCCACCCCCATTGCAAACACCTGAGTGGAGGAGAGAGGCAGAGAGTCGGTGAGGGGGAGGGAACTGCTTAGACAGAAGAGTATATCGGGAGGCCTAGAGAATCCTGCTGCCGGCATCCCCGTCATTGGATTTCAGGAAAGGCCTTTAAGCATAAGCCCTTCCCTGAAAATCCAATAAAAATAATGTAAAAAAAAAAATACCCACCTGCCTTCAGCTGCCAGGGCTACCAGCAGGTGTGGATTTTAAATCCCCGGCTGCTGATAGCTCAGAACTACAGAGCAGAGGACAGCGGCAGAAGTCGCGGCTGAGCCCCGGCAGCTGAAGGGAGGTGAGTATTTTTTTTTACACTATTTTTATTGGATTTTCAGGGAAGGGCTTATGCTTAAAGGCCTTCCCTGAAATCCAATGACGGGGATTCCGGCAGCAGGATTCTCTACCGCAGCTCTCATGTGTGACAGCTGCGGTAGGGAATAGAAGAATTCCTCTGCTGCATCTGTCACAGATGGGGCAGATGTAGCAGCAGGGAATTCTTTTAACTAGCGGGGGTGAAGGAATCATCTGCCGCATGCGGCAAGTATTTATTGCAATACATGCAAGTATTTATTTATTTTTTCTCTTTTTACAATAAAATGTTTCTTTTTTAGGGAAGAGCTTATATGTAAAGCCCTTCCCTAAAAAAGAATGCAAGGGTGCCGTCAGCAGCCGCGGCTCCATTGAAAACAATGCGTGCATTCCCTATGGTGCACGAATGTGCTATCTTTGCAGGCACACACCTGCAAAGTATGGACATGTGCACACACCATAGAGAATGCAATTTTGCAAATACAAGCGTGTTTTTGTGCGTGCGTGCGTACGTGCGTACGCACGCACAACAACACACTCATGTGAAGCCACCCTTATACTGTATTTTAACATGCATCCTAAGGCCTTAGTCAGACGGGCGTTTTTTCGCACGATTTGCGGATCGCATGACGGATGCGCATGCGCAAATCGCGTGACCGGGGGCGAAGAATCGCGGGAAAAATCTGCACCTAGCCGCGTTAATCGTCGCAGCAAAATGCCCGTCTGACCGGAGTAAAATCGTCGTGCGCATCAAAATGCGCATGAAACTTAGAATGGCCGGAACTAAGTTTTGCGGGCCTTTTTCGCACCGTTTTTGCCGTGCACATCAAAATGCGCATGAATCTTAGACTGCCTCCATATTACGAGCACCTTGTCAGCCTTTGCCATTTCATTCAAGTTCTCACATCCTAGAAGACTATGCACTCGCCAGATGACGGTAGTACAGTGTGGCGTGCTCGCCAGCGAAAAAACACAGCTAGCTGCAGTAAATGATTTTGGTGCGCACATTAACCCTTTCCAATCCAATTTCCATCCTGGTTTTCCTACGGGGCTTACTCTTTTTCTGCTGTTATACAACGCCGCTATATGCTGGCTAAAGCCAGTACTGCATGAGGTGACATGTTGGATAGGCTCTGACAGCAGAGAGGCTGGCAATATACAGTAAGGGAACCCCGACGGACGTCTTCCAGCATTGGAGCTGTACAGCCTTAAATCATAATGTCTTCAGACGTCAGACAGTGGATTGGAAAGGGTTAAATGCAGAACGCAGATAGGCGCGATCTGCGATTCGTCGTGTCCTATGATTTATCGCATATCTGCATAAAAAGCGGACATGTGACCGATACCATAGAGAACCATTGGTTCTATATATGCGCGAATCGCATGCGCATGCGCAAATCGCGCGAAAAAACGCCCGTCTGACTAAGGCCTAATAGGCAAACCCGGACGACACTCCTGTGATTTTATTAGAGCAGGGTCGTTCGGAACATTTAAATGCTGCGGTTAGAATCGGGAGTGGCATTTAAAGGGTTAACAACTGCGATCTGAGTTATCTTCAATCATGTCTATTGTGGGCAGGTGTTGGCTGTGAAGGATAGCCAAGATCTGGTGTATATGTAGTGGGGTCAGCTCACCAAACTACTAACGACCACTTGGCCGTGAGTATGTATGTGAGTGCTTCTCATGGTCTGCCCCCGGGTGATGTGATCGCTCCGCCCCCCACTGATGCCATCAAAGGTTCTACAACATGTATAAAACACAGAGCCTGACCGACGGAAGAACAACACAGTTAGGGCTCTTGAAAAGGAGAGGCCAAAAATAACAAAATGAGAATACAACTGAGCTGTTATTATCTCAGACACAACTCAGCAGTCCTAACAGAAAACACCAACTTACCCCCACCACAGAGATCTGGTGGGCTGAACGACCTGCGGTGACATCACTGCTGTGGGAAGAGCCATTCTGCAGTTTGGCAGGCGGTACTGTATGTTGGTTCTTCTCATGCCCCGCCCCCTGGTGACATCATTGCAGGACCTACTTTATATAAAAAGGACAGAGCCTAATCAACAGAAGAACAACACAGGTAGGGCTCTTGAAAAGGTGTTGTGTGAGGATCATAATGGATGCACCATGTAGCAGAGCTGTGTGTGATGTGTGGGGATCATAATAGATGTACCATGTAGCAGAGATGCGTGTGTCATATGTGGGGATCATAATGGATGTATCATGTAGAAGAGCTGTCTGTGTGTGATGTGTGGAGATCATAATGGATGTACCATGTAGCAGTGCTGTGTGTGTCATAAGTGGGGATCACAATGGATGTACCATGTAGCAGAGCTGTATGTGTGATGTGTGTTGATCATAATGGATGTACCGTGTAGCAAAGCTGTGTGTGATGTTTGTGGATCATAATGGATGTATGATGTAGCAGAGCTGTGTTGGGATCATAATGGATGTACCATGTAGCACAGCTGTGTGTGATGTGTGGAGATCATAATGGATGTACGATGTAGCAGAGCTGTGTGTGTGTGATGTGTGGGGATCATAATGGATGTGCCATGTAGCAGAGCTGTGTGTGTGATGTGTGGGGATCATAATGGATGTACGATGTAGCAGAGCTGTGTGTGTGATGTGTGGGGATCATAATGGATGTACCATGTAGCAGAGCTGTGTGTGTGATGTGTGGGGATCATAATGGATGTACCATGTAGCACAGCTGTGTGTGTGATGTGTGGAGATCATAATTGATGTACGATGTAGCAGAGCTGTGTGTATGTGATGTGTGGGGATCATAATGGATGTACCATGTAGCACAGCTGTGTGGCGCGTTGCTTCAACCAGAAACACTGGTACTATAATTTCCTAATAATTATTAGTAGACAGCATAGGCTCTGAACGTCTTTATACATCCTAACTGCATGGGCCAGATGCAGTTAGAGTGTGTATGGCTGTTGTGAAGGGGTTAACTACTGTTTTCTGCACCGTTTTCATAACTTTAATGCTGAGACATTCTGACCAAATGACATAAGTTGATTACAAAGGGGGGTAGGATTTTTCTAAGCCTTTTTGGTAATCACAAAAAATTGTACTAGATGTTGATAGAAATTTATAGAAAGGCCTCTAACTGCCCAGGTGGGAATAGTGTAATAAGAGGAAGCATCCGGGACGCATATTCTGGATCTTGCTTACTAATACAAGGGGGAATAAACAGACATTTGGGAAAGTTGCTTATTAAGCGCTTGAAGCAAACAATGACAGGCTGTACTTAGACACACGGCACCTGGAAAAGGAAGTCGGAGGGCCGCATGTGGGGGACAAACATAATGAGAAGCACATTTGTTACACTGTAAGTAATTGCTGCAATTATCCCCAGTGATCATATATGGCGTCCAGCAGTCACACAACCACATACTGATACACAATGAACCTCCTCTAATCGGTGATTGATGGGATCTGAGAAGCACTTTTATATTACTTGCTGGATTATCAGATCTTGTAGGGATCACCAACTTCTGGAAAGTTAGAGCTGTTTATGGTCAAGAGGAAGGAAGGAGAAAGAGACGGAGGGAGAGAGATCAAACACGCACGGTTTTGCTGAGATTTTGTTACATGGGGTATATGCGGTTATTGTTGTAGTTTTCACCACACACTAAGGGCTCATTCACACAAGCGTAGAATTCCCACAGCTATTAGCTGCGCAAAGAAGTAGCAGCTAGGGCTGCAGAATATCGTCTGAACGCATGATTTTCTGTAGCGCTAGTTGCAAGGGTCAGGGCCATTCACCCGGCTGGGACTGACCAAAAAGATGCGCTGCTGGAGAGAGAGATGAAGGGAGTCCCCAGGGAAACCTCTTCATCTCTCTTTCTCTCTCCGGTAAAAGGAAGCCCTGACATGAAGGGGATTCCCCCAGAGCTTCCCTTCATCGCCGGGACTCCCTTCATCTGAGGGCAAAGCTAGGGTTCCCCTGCAGGGAGAATAAGGGTACCCTCCATCTCCCCTGTAGTGGAACCCTGGTGTCACACTACTGGAGAATCCCTAAACTCCCCTGCAGGGGAATTTCCTTATGTAACATCCTGCAGTGACCAGGAAACAAGGCACATGCTGAGGAGATGGCGAGGGAGAGATGGCATGGTGGCTCTACCAAACTTCTCCCCAGACGGAGGCACGTAACCTCAGCCAAGGAACCGCTAGGCCGCTTCCGGGCAACGCTGGGACAGCGGTTACCTGAATAATGGTGTGGTGGACCTGAAGAGTTTGTCACGCGTGACGCCACCATTCCTTTACCCTGTTAGATTATGGGCAAATAAGAAAATCCACACACAGTTGAATGGGCAGTGACTGGAAATTTACTTATCCACTTGAAAGCTTCACACACCAGTGCAGGAAAAGCAGTTCAAAGAGGTCAGGGAGGAGAACACAGGATGGCATCAGGCCTACAGTCCAAGTTATCTGTATGACTCCTCTCCTGGACACAATCACACCGGAGGAGGACACTCCACTCCACTTGCAGGTGGATGATTGGACACTGCACGGCGGCTCCTTCTCTCACTCTCACTTAAGGTTGGGGTCCTGGAGTTGGAACATCAGGGTAGCTCTCCTCTGCTTCCATACTTCACCACATGAGGGTTGAAGATACTCCCATGTGGCTGTCACTCTCCCTCCACATACTACCATTGAAGAAGTTGAACTTCAAAGACAGCCAGACAGACAGGAACAACCACACCTTTTGGCTTGCACTCATATTTATACCTTATATACCCATGTAACAGGTCAATTAGTTACAATTTCCAGACATATCCCAAACATTCATAGACATTCATTAACCTTCTACATGCTGCAGCTGTGCAATACACATAACTAAAGACAAGACAATCTGCGCAGAGCATCCACACTGAAGACATGACATGTATGACGATTATGGAAGGGGATAGATATTAGAGATGAGCGAACACCAAAATGTTCGGGTGTTCGTTATTCGGAACGAACTTCCCGCGATGCTCGAGGGTTCGTTTCGAACAACGAACCCCATTGAAGTCAATGGGCGACCGGAGCATTTTTGTATTTCGCCGATGCTCGCTAAGGTTTTCATGTGTGAAAATCTGGGCAATTCAAGAAAGTGATGGGAATGACACAGCAACGGATAGGGCAGGCGAGGGGCTACATGTTGGGCTGCATCTCAAGTTAACAGGTCCCACTATTAAGCCACAATACCGGCAAGAGTGGCCCCCCCCCTCCCAACAACTTTTACTTCTGAAAAGCCCTCATTAGCATGGCATACCTTTGCTAAGCACCACACTACCTCCAACAAAGCACAATCACTGCCTGCATGACACTCCACTGACACTTCTCCTGGGTTACATGCTGCCCAACCGCACCCCCTCCCCCCCACAGCGCACACCAAAGTGTCCCTGGGCAGCCTTCAGCTGCCCTCATGCCACACCACGCTCATGTCTATTTAGAATTGCGTCTGCCATGACGAGGGACCGCAGGCACACACTGCAGAGGTTGGCACGGCTAGGCAGCGACCCTCTTTAAAAGTGGCGGAGCGATAGCCCACAATGCTGTACAGAAGCAATGAGAAATAGAATCCTGTGCCACCGCCATCAGGAGCTGCACACGTGGGCATAGCAATGGGGAACCTATGTGCCACACACTATTCATTCTGTCAAGGTGTCTGCATGCCCCAGTCAGACCGGGCTTTTTAATTCATAGACACAGGCAGGTACAACTCCCTATTGTGAAGTCCCTGTCGACCCACAGCATGGGTGGCTCCCTGGAACCCACCGGCGGTACACAGAAATATCCCATTGCATTGCCCAACACAGCTGAGGTAGTAATGTCGTGCTTAATGCAGGTGGGCTTCGGCCCACACTGCATGCCCCAGTCTGACTGGGGTTCTTTATAAGTGTACAGATGTAGTAAAAACTCCGTGTGCACCTACAGCATGGGTGGGTGCCAGGAAGCCACCGGCGGTACATAGAAATATCCCATTGCATTGCCCAACACAGCTGAGGTAGTAATGTTGTGCTTAACCCTTTCCAATCCAATTTGTATATGGTTTTCCTAGGGGGCTTACTCTTTTTCTGCCGTTATACAACGGCGCTATATGCTGGCTAAAGCCAGTACTGCATGAGCTGACACGTAGGATAGGCTCCGACAGCAGAGAGGCTGGCAATATACAGTAAGAGAACCCCGACGGACGTCTACCAACAACGGAGCTGTACAGCCTTAAACCCTAATGTCTTCACAGGTCACACAGTGGACTGGAAAGGGTTAATGCAGGTGGGTTTCGGCCCACACTGCATGCCCCAGTCAGACGGGTTCTTTAGAAGTGTACAGATGTATTAAAAACTCAGTGTGCACCTACAGCATGGGTGGCTCCCTGGAACCCACCGGCGGTACACAAAAATATCCCATTGCATTGCCCAACACAGCTGAGGTAGTAATGTCGTGCGTAATACAGGTGGGCTTCGGCCCACACTGCATGCCCCAGTCAGACTGGGGTTCTTTACAAGTGGACACATGTAGGTTTAACTCCCTGTGGACCCACTGCCTGGGTGGGTGCCAGGAAGCCACCGGCGGTACATAGAAATATCCCATTGCATTGCCCAACACAGCTGAGGTAACGTCAGCTGTAATGCAGGTGGGCTAAAAATTAATTTGATTACACTGTAGGCGAGGGCCCACAAAAATTGCTGTATCAACAGTACTAATGTACATCCCAAAAATTGGCCATGGCCAGCCAAGAGGGCAGGTGAAACCCATTAATCGCTTTGGTTAATGTGGCTTAAGTGGTAACTAGGCCTGGAGGCAGCCCAGTGTAACGAAAAATTGGTTCAAGTTAAAGTTCCAACGCTTTAATGAGCATTGAAACTTATAAAAATTGTTCAGAAAAATTATAGGAGTGAGCCTTGTGGCCCTAAGAAAAATTGCCCGTTCAGCGTGATTACGTGAGGTTTCAGGAGGAGGAGCAGGAGGAGGAATATTAGACACAGATTGATGAAGCAGAAATGTCCCCGTTTTGGATGGTGATAGAGAACGATGCTTCCATCCGCGGGTGCAGTCTACGTATTGCTTACGTATCGCTGCTGTCCGCTGGTGGAGAACAGAAGTCTGGCGAAATCCAGCCTTTGTTCATCTTGATGAGTGTTAGCCTGTCGGCACTGTCGGTTGACAGGCGGGTACGCTTATCCGTGATGATTCCCCCAGCCGCACTAAACACCCTCTCTGACAAGACGCTAGCCGCAGGACAAGCAAGCACCTCCAGGGCATACAGCGCTAGTTCAGGCCACGTGTCCAGCTTCGACACCCAGTAGTTGTAGGGGGCAGAGGCGTCACCGAGGACGGTCGTGCGATCCGCTACGTACTCCCTCACCATCCTTTTACAGTGCTCCCGCCGACTCAGCCGTGACTGGGGAGCGGTGACACAGTCTTGGTGGGGAGCCATAAAGCTGGCCAGGCCCTTAAAGACTGTTGCACTGCCTGGGATGTACATGCTGCTCGATCTACGCACATCCCCTGCTACCTTGCCCTCGGTACTGCGCCTTCTGCCACTAGCGCTGTCGGCTGGGAATTTTACCATCAGCTTGTCCGCAAGGGTCCTGTGGTATAGCATCACTCTCGAACCCCTTTCCTCTTCGGGAATCAGAGTGGGCAGGTTCTCCTTATACCGTGGATCGAGCAGTGTGTACACCCAGTAATCCGTAGTGGCCAGAATGCGTGCAACGCGAGGGTCACGAGAAAGGCATCCTAACATGAAGTCAGCCATGTGTGCCAGGGTACCAGTACGCAACACATGGCTGTCCTCACTAGGAAGATCACTTTCAGGATCCTCCTCCTCCTCCTCCTCCTCCTCCTCAGGCCATACACGCTGAAAGGATGACAGGCAATCAGCCGGTGTACCGTCAGCAGCGGCCCAAGCTGTCTCTTCCCCCTCCTCCTCATCCTCCTCATGCTCCTCCTCCTCCTCCTGTACGCGCTGAGAAATAGACAGGAGGGTGCCCTGACTATCCAGCGGCATACTGTCTTCCCCCGCCCCCGTTTCCGAGCGCAAAGCAGCTGCCTTTATGGTTTGCAGGGAATTTCTCAAGATGCATAGCAGAGGAATGGTGACGCTAATGATTGTAGCATCGCCGCTCACCACCTGGGTAGACTCCTCAAAATTACCAAGGACATGGCAGATGTCTGCCAACCAGGCCCACTCTTCTGAAAGGAATTGAGGAGGCTGACTCCCACTGCGCCGCCCATGTTGGAGTTGGTATTCGACTATAGCTCTACGTTGTTCATAGAGCCTGGCCAACATGTGGAGCGTAGAGTTCCACCGTGTGGGCACGTCGCACAGCAGTCGGTGCACTGGCAGCTTAAAGTGATGTTGCAGGGTGCGCAGGGTGGCAGCGTCCGTGTGGGACTTGCGAAAATGTGCACAGAGCCGGCGCGCCTTTACGAGCAGGTCTGACAAGCGTGGGTAGCTTTTCAGAAAGCGCTGAACCACCAAATTAAAGACGTGGGCCAGGCATGGCACGTGCGTGAGGCTGCCGAGCTGCAGCGCCGCCACCAGGTTACGGCCGTTGTCACACACGACCATGCCCGGTTGGAGGCTCAGCGGCGCAAGCCAGCGGTCGGTCTGCTGTGTCAGACCCTGCAGCAGTTCGTGGGCCGTGTGCCTCTTCTCTCCTAAGCTGAGTAGTTTCAGCACGGCCTGCTGACGCTTGCCCACCGCTGTGCTGCCACACCGCGCGACACCGACTGCTGGCGACATGCTGCTGCTAACACATCTTGATTGCGAGACAGAGGAGGAGGAGGAGGAGGGTGCTTTAGTGGAGGAAGCATACACCTCCGCAGATACCACCACCGAGCTGGGGCCCGCAATTCTGGGGGTGGGTAGGACGTGAGCGGTCCCAGGCTCTGACTCTGTCCCAGCCTCCACTAAATTCACCCAATGTGCCGTCAGGGAGATGTAGTGGCCCTGCCCGCCTGTGCTTGTCCACGTGTCCGTAGTTAAGTGGACCGTGGCAGTAACCGCGTTGGTGAGCGCGCGTACAATGTTGCGGGAGACGTGGTCGTGCAGGGCTGGGACGGCACATCGGGAAAAGTAGTGGCGACTGGGAACTGAGTAGCGCGGGGCCGCCGCCTCCATGATACTTTTGAAGGACTCCGTTTCCACAACCCTATACGGCAGCATCTCTAGGCTGATGAATTTTGCTATGCGGACGGTTAACGTTTGAGCGTGCGGGTGCGTGGCGGCGTACTTGCGCTTGCGCTCCAACAGTTGCGCAAGCGACGGCTGGACGGTGCGCTGAACTACACTGCTGGATGGGGCCGAGGACAGCGGAGGTGAGGGTGTGGGTGCAGGCCAGGAGACGGTAGTGCCTGTGTCCTGAGAGGGGGGTTGCATCTCAGTGGCAGGTTGGGGCACAGGGGGAGAGGCAGGGGTGCAAACCGGAGGCGCTGAACGGCCTTCGTCCCACCTTGTGGGGTGCTTGGCCATCATATGTCTGCGCATGGTGGTGGTGGTGAGGCTGTTGGTGTTGGCTCCCCGGCTGAGCTTTGCGCGATAAAGGTTGCACACCACTGTTCGTCGGTCGTCAGGCGTCTCTGTGAAAAACTGCCAGACCTTAGAGCACCTCGGCCTCTGCAGGGTGGCATGGCGCGAGGGGGCGCTTTGGGAAACACTTGGTGGATTATTCGGTCTGGCCCTGCCTCTACCCCTGGCCACCGCACTGCCTCTTGCAACCTGCCCTGCTGATGCCCTTGACTCCCCCTCTGAAGACCTGTCCTCCTGAGTAAGCGTTGCACACCAGGTGGGGTCAGTCACCTCATCGTCCTGCTGCTCTTCCTCCGAATCCTCTGTGCGCTGCTCCCTCGGACTTACTGCCCTTACTACTACCTCACTGCAAGACAACTGTGTCTGATCGTCATCGTCCTCCTCACCCACAGAAAGTTGTTGAGACAGTTGGCGGAAGTCCCCAGCCTCTTCCCCCGGACCCCGGGAACTTTCGAATGGTTGGGCATCAGTGACGATAAACTCCTCTGGTGGGAGAGGAACCGCTGCTGCCCAATCTAAGCAGGGGCCCGAGAACAGTTCCTGGGAGTGTTCCCGCTCCTGAGCAGGTGTTATTGTAGTGGAGTGAGGAGGCTGGGAGGAAGGAGGAGCAGCAGACAGAGGATTCGGATTGGCAGCAGTGGACGGCGCAGAACTGCGGGTAGACGATAGGTTGCTCGAAGCACTTTCTGCCATCCAGGACAGGACCTGCTCACACTGCTCATTTTCTAATAACCGTCTCCCGCGTGGACCCATTAATTGGGCGATGAATGTGTGGACGCCAGAAACGTGCCTCTCTCCTAATCGCGCAGCAGTCGGCTGCGACACACCTGGATCAGGAGCTCGGCCTGTGCCCACACCCTGACTTGGCCCTCCGCGTCCTCGGCCGCGTCCACGTCCTCTAGGCCTACCCCTCAGCATGCTGTATTACCAGTGATTTGATTTCACAGGCAGGAAATAAATTGGCGCAAGACTGCAGGCCAAATATAATTTTTTCCCTTTTTTGAAAACGAAAGGCCCCACTGCCTCTAGTGAATGAATAATCTAAGTTTAATAACTGTGCTGTTTTCCTGCTAATGTGTCACAGAACGTGAGGGTAGCAGAGTTATTAACTGTGGCAGAGCAGGTATTTTTTTTCCCAATTAAGGAAAGCAAATGGCGAAGCCAGGAGTAAACCGTAGCTGGGTGCGTCTGATTTTTAAAGGTGTCACACGCAGCCGACACGTGTCCACCGCCCTTAGGACGGACAGAGGCCGGACAAATAGAATTATTTTCACTTGTTTTACAAGCAAAAGGCAGCGCTGCGTATATTCAATGAATAATAACTGTGTTGTGGCCCTGCCTACACAATTCTTTCCCTGCAGTATCAATGGAGGGTGGAATGCTCTGCAGAAGCGATTTTGAGAAGCAAAAAAAAATGCAGCACAGCTAACAGCAGCCAGCACAGTACTGCACACGGATAAATATGGCCCTAGAAAGGACCGTTGAGGTTCTTGAAGGCTACACTCACTCTTAACACTCTCCCTGCCTATGCAGCACTTCTGTCCCTAATGCCAGGTGCAACGGTCTGCAGAGCCGATTTTGAGAAAAAAAAAATTGCCACTGCTAACAGCAGCCAACACACAGCTATCAGTGGCCCTAATAAGGACCTTTGGGGGGTCTTGAAGCCTACACTAACTACCAATTATTTCCCTACAGCAGCTCCGGTACAAACAGCACTGTCCCTCATCTAACTCACACGGCATCTGAGGCGAGCCGCGGGCGGGCCGACTTTTATGTTCGGGTGACACCTGATCTTCCCAGCCACTCACTGCAGGGGGGTGGTATAGGGCTTGAACGTCGCAGGGGGAAGTTGTAATGCCTTCCCTGTCTTTCAATTGGCCAGAAAAGCGCGCTAACGTCTCAGGGAAGGAAGTGAAAATAACCCGAACACCGCATGGTACTCGTCACGAATAACGAACATCCCGAACACCCTAATATTCGCACGAATATCAAGCTCGGACGAACGCGTTCGCTCATCTCTAATAGATATATGTACTTCGGGCCACTACACTTACTCTCCCCTGCAGGAGAACCCTGACATTGCACTGCTGGGGAATCCCTTATTCTCCCTTTGCTGGCCGCCTCGCATAGTCTCCCATAGGAGTTTATGGAGGCTTCTGTACTTTGCGCACCAAAGATAGGTCAGGTATTATCTTTTCATGTAGCTGGGAATTTCAGATGCCGAATTTCCTGTCTTTTTAGGTGCGATTTTTTTTGCATGAGTGAAATTCTTTCGTCTGAGCGTTTCCATAGGAAACCATTGGTTCTAATAGTTGCGTTTTTTTGTGCATGTAAGTTAGTTGCACATACCCTCCCGTGTGAATGAGGCCTTAGAGCTGCATGTGAATACAGGCTTTGTGTTTTATGCTTCAGCTGATAAGCCGACAGTCTCGTTGAGAATTTTCTGTGTACATTCAAAATTATGATTTATTCAATAAAATTGTACAAGTTCCGAAATGCCCAAAATTGGAGAGATTCTGATCCCAACCAGTTAATCCCTTAGATGCCACCATGAATTCTAACAATAGCATTTAAATGCTTTACAGAGGGAGGGGACTCCCGTTTATTAGTCCACCGATCAGGGATGCTGATGGTTGCTGTGGGAGTTCAGGCCCCTTTACATGGAATTCTTATTCAGTTTATTGCTGAAACTGAACAATAATTTGTTTGTCGTTCGGTTTTTGCAGTCATAACAATCAAACGATGATGACCCCTCGTAGCAGGCAGTCGTTTATCTATGAATGACTGCCTGTTTACTCTGAATGGAGGTGAGCGGCTCCAGAGATCTGCAGAGTTTTCCACCTCCATTCAGGGAACGAGCATCGCTCCTGTCTGAGAGCAGTGGGGCGAAAATCGTTGGGACAACTGTCAGATTTAGGCGCCGGACAAGTCGTCTCATGTAAAAGGACCCTTACTGCCTAACAATGGCCCCCGGTCTGGCATCCTAGCAAACCTTCTATGCTGATAAGCATAATACACTGCAAGTATTACACTGTATTGTGCAAGTAAAAAGCATGCCGTACGTAGGACCCCGTCAATCTGATATCGATAACCAATATATAGTATTCCAAATACATTAGTGTTCAATCCCAAAATACTGATTTATTAAAGTCACTTGTAGCAAACACAATAAGCATGCTACAATAGAAGTTCTAGTACTCAAAGGTCAACCACTTCTTAACTTTTCGCTAAGGCCTCCTTCACTCGAGCAGATGTGCTTATACAGTTGTCCGCACGCAGCATAAAATCACGTGAAATGAAGAATTGCCTCGATTGAGTCCTGATCTAAATTAGTGTTTTCTCATCCATTCACATGGCCAGGTGTGACGTATTAGCGAAAATATACACCGCAGCCCGGAAATCCCTCAGTCGGCATAAAATCTCAGAATGACTCCTAATGCCTAAACAGAGGAACCTCTACGCTTTTTTCAGCATTGGATGCAGCTGAACTCCCTCCCCCTTCCTTTTTTTGCAGTTCCCATAGAAGTCTATCGGTCGAAAAATAGGGCAAGACCTATCTTTCCTGGCTGCATATACATGCGGTCACGCATGTTTTATTTTTGCCGTTGCAACATTTTTATGTGGCTGAAAATTGGTCATCTGAATAAATACATTGGAAACCAACGCTTCAGATGGTCGCGGTTTACTGCCGACATACACTACCGTTCAAAAGTTTGGGGTCACCCAAACAATTTTGTGTTTTCCATGAAAAGTCACACTTATTCACCACCATGCGTTGTGAAATGAATAGACAATAGAGCCAAGACATTGACAAGGTTAGAAATAATGATTTGTAATTGAAATAACATTGTTTTTACATCAAACTTTGCTTTCGTCAAAGAATCCTCCTTTTGCAGCAATTACAGCATTGCACACCTTTGACATTCTAGCTGTTAATTTGTTGAGGTAAGCTTGTGAAATTGCACCCCACGCTTCTAGAAGCATCTCCCACAAGTTGGATTGGTTGGATGGGCACTTCTGGCGTACCATACGGTCAAGCTGCTCCCACAACAGCTCAATGGGGTTCAGATCTGGTGACTGCGCTGGCCACTCCATTACCGATAGAATACCAGCTGCCTGCTTCTGCTGTAAATAGTTCTTGCACAATTTGGAGGTGTGTTTAGGGTCATTGTCCTGTTGTAGGATGAAATTGGTTCCAATCAAGCGCTGTCCACTGGGTATGGCATGGCGTTGCAAAATGGAGTGATAGCCTTACTTATTCAGAATCCCTTTTACCCTGTACAAATCTCCCACCTTACCAGCACCAAAGCAACCCCAGACCATCACATTACCTCCACCATGCTTAACAGATGGCGTCAGGCATTCTTCCAGCATCTTTTCATTTGTTCTGCGTCTCACAAACGTTCTTCTTTGTGATCCAAACACCTCAAACTTGGATTCATCCGTCCACAACACTTTTTTCCAGTCTTCCTCTGTCCAATGTCTGTGTTCTTTTGCCCATCTTAATCTTTTTCTTTTATTGGCCAGTCTCAGATATGGCTTTTTCTTTGCCACTCTGCCCTGAAGCCCAAAATCCCGCAGCCGCCTCTTCACTGTAGATGTTGACACTGGTGTTTTGCGGGTACTATTTAATGAAGATGCCAGTTGGGTACCTGTGAGGCGTCTGTTTCTCAAACTAGAGACTCTAATGTGCTTATCTTCTTGCTTAGTTGTGCAACGCGGCCTCCCACTTCTTTTTCTACTCTGGTTAGAGCCTGTTTGTGCTGTCCTCTGAAGGGAGTAGTACACACCGTTGTAGGAAATCTTCAATTTCTTAGCAATTTCTCGCATGGAATAGCCTTCATTTCTAAGAACAAGAATAGACTGTCGAGTTTCAGATGAAAGTTCTCTTTTTCTGGCCATTTTGAGCGTTTAATTGACCCCACAAATGTGATGCTCCAGAAACTCAATCTGCTCACAGGAAGGTCAGTTTTGTAGCTTCTGTAACGAGCTAGACTGTTTTCAGATGTGTGAACATGATTGCACAAGGGTTTTCTAATCATCAATTAGCCTTCTGAGCCAATGAGCAAACACATTGTACCATTAGAACACTGGAGTGATAGTTGCTGGAAATGGGCCTCTATACACCTTTGTAGATTTTGCACAAAAAACCAGACATTTGCAGCTAGAATAGTCATTTACCACATTAGCAATGTATAGAGTGCATTTGTTTAAAGTTAGGACTTGTTTAAAGTTATCTTCATTGAAAAGTACAGTGCTTTTCCTTCAAAAATAAGGACATTTCAATGTGACCCCAAACTTTTGAACGGTAGTGTACATTGGAAACCAACGCTTCAGATGGTCGCGGTTTTCTGCCGACATATAAACGTGGCTAAATAGCTTTGTGTGAATAAGGCATTAGACTTAACCCTTTCCAATCCACTGTCTGACCTCTGAAGACATTATGATTTAAGGCTGTACAGCTCCGATGTTGGTAGACATCCGTTGGGGTTCTCTTACTGTATATTGCCAGCCTCTCTGCTGTCGGAGCCTGTGTCACCTCATGCAGTACTGGCTTTAGCCAGCATATAGCGCTGTTGTATAACGGCAGAAAAAGAGAAAGCCGCCTAGGAAAACCAGGATACAAATTGGACTGAAAAGGGTTAAAGCTAAAACAGACTGGTGCATGTGCACATATGCTCGCCACTATGGCGCGTATTAGGGCATGTAGCAGTCGAAGGTAGGTCCTGCCCCATCTTTTGTCGCACGTAGTATTAACACATGAGGATACCGCTAGTGAAACCGAAGCCACTGATATCAATGGGTTCATTTTGTGCCGTTTGCAGACGTGATTTTCACCTTGCCAAGCGGGACAATATTCCGGTCATCTGCTTGAGCCCTTAGAGGGCGGCTTTCCCTAAAATGACTTTGAAAGGCTTGCAAACGCGCTTTGACCTTCACATCTGCGTATATACCGCTATCTCTAAACAGATACATAACGGCCACAATTTGCTGCAGCTTTTATATGTGGGCGGTGGAGTTTTTAGACTTATTTCTATATTTCTGTAACCAGCAATCATCTAATCGGCTCCGTGGAGAACTGCTTACTTGGGTGGACTTTATACCTTCCGAATATCAACACAGAAATTGCAGAGGAGACCATGTAACCGTCCTCCTGTGGCTCTCCGCTGCGTCCCAGAGCTTGACATTGGCCCCGAGCGGGTTTAATGCAAAGCTACCATTTTCTCCGAGCTTCCTTTGATTGCTGGGAGTTTATGCTATAAAGTGCTGGTTTGGGCCGTATAGACAAATGCCATTAGCCTAAACCCTTTCTTTTGAGACAAAGACCTAGTAAATTCCCGTGTGCCTGCAGATCACTAGGGCTGCAGATTCTGTAAGGAAGACTTCACAGAGTGAGGAATTACCCGTCATTTCCCGGTGTTTATACTACATCTCGCTCGCCGGCAGTCTGTTTTTACGCTCTAGTCATCGATATGAAAACATTATAAAACCTATTATCAAATATTTTAGTACTATATTATTCACCTTTTTCACTCACTTAAAGGAACATTCTTGTTAAACGGCTCTACTGGAGACTTACTGAGCTAAATGTGCAGAATGTGACTCTATGCATCAACTCAGCCAAGCTATATAGGTGGTTAAAGTAAGAGTATCTAAAGATCTAGCAAATGTATCACCCAGCAGCAGTGATGTATCTGGCATATTTTTAGGCCTCATTCACACGGGTGAAATAGTCACAATTGAGCCCCGAGATTAATTAGCGTTTTTTCGTTCATCCACACAGGCATATTGCATGAAAAATACGCTGCAGCGCGGAATTCTGTAGGTCGGCATAAATCCTCGGAATAACTTCTAATGCTTAAATAGCCGTCTTCTTTTCTGAGTGCCGGACGCAGCTAAACTCCCTCCTCCTCCCTTTTTTCCCCAGCTCCCATAGAAGTCTATGGGAGCTTCCAGTGTTTTTCGTCAAAAGATAGGTCAGTACCTCTCATTCTACACAGCATGAAAAATCGGTGAGCATTTTCAGTCACCAATTTGATGGTATGATTTTTCCCGCGCCTCAAAATCACCCTTGTAAATGAATGCACTGGAATCCAATGCTTCGCAGGGTTGTGATTTTCGGCCAATGTAAACCCGCCCGTGTGAATGAGGCCATAGACGGTCTAATCTGAGTTTATGTTGTCTAAGTACTAGCACGTAAATAGATGGGCATGTGTACAACTATATTCACCGCTATAGTTGCGCATTAAGCTTTTTTTTTTCTTCAGATCATTCAAACTCCAGGCTATTGCATGCGGATTTGAAAAAATAAGCGGGTAGATAAGCCCCACCCTGTCTTACTCTCGCGTAGTATTAACGGGCGAGAATACCGCTAGTGAAAACAAAACTATTGAAATCAATGATCTCGTTGCGTCCCGTTATTTGGCCGTGATTTTCATCATGGGCCACATAACAGGATAAACTCACGCTCATCTGTTTAAGGCCTTAGACGGGGTCAGTAAACTTAACCCCTGCATGTTATGTCCGCTGCAGCGTCAGAAGTGGCGGCGCATGCCGCGAGGATTCTTACTGTGTACAGACAGATCTACTCGGCGGCTTCACATGCTGGACAGGGGATTTATGAACTTTCGGATTTTAGATGTTTCGTCTAGTTTGGGATATCAGACAGAATCTCAGGTTTTCCTCCATGTTGTTCTTCCATGTTCGGCGCTCCCAGTTTGCATCGTGATCCTCCGTGTTGTTGCTGTAGGTGAGACTTTGCCGTACACAAGATTTCCAGCAGAAGGAATAGCACTAAAGAGGTTTACCGAGTTGGACATAGACTATATGGAGGCGAGTATGTGCACATATAGAGTGTCTCATTCCAAAGACCCCGGCATTAATATGGAGTTCCCTTATTATTTTTTTTAAATATAATGGCCACATTCTTTAATGAAGACTGTGAACCAGTGAGGCCGGCTCTGGAAAATACGGCATTACCAGCGGCAGTAGCTCTACCATAAGAAATCCTGGTAGGCCGATCTGATCACAGATGTCATGAGGACGGCCAACAGCATATGGGTTGTCTGCTTGGGGACTACAGCTCAGGTGGCCCACGGGCAGCCGGTATTACTGCTTGGAGGCTGGTAGCAGCGTTTACTTTGTACTGGCAGTGTCCACTAGGAGGGAACTACATGTCTCAGCAGTATACTTTACGACCATGATGACAGAATACTGTGAACTACAATACGCAGAATTCTCCAGACTCTTAGACATCCTTGCAGGTGGCAGAACCCAAGATTCTGATCTTATCTTTCCATGGCTGTAGCAACTAATGCATTCGTGTGAGATTTGGCTCCTTCCTAAGATGGCAGCGACCATAGGGGAACTAGTGTCTGCTTGACAAGATCCGGCTTGCTAAGGACCCTGCAAGCAATAGCACTGGACCTGCCTCTGATCAGAGAGGGTCCTGGACCTTCACCTGGTGGGGGTCACCTCTCCATCATGAGTGGCAATGATACATATCAGTGTGTTCCGTTATAACCCCCATTTCACTGACACCTATTATATACACTCCGTTATAACTGTGTTCCTGTTTTTCCACCCCATGTCACTATGTCCCCCTTCATATACTGCTTCTATAGCTTTTTATCACTGTGTTCCCTGACATAGACTCCTGTATACACATTCTTTGGGGGTCTTCTGTCTCCTCTCCCCTCAGGGAGCGGGCTGCATTGTTCTGGAGAGATTCCACCAAGCCTCGAAGTCTGTTCGGGCCTCAATGCTTCAATGTGAATTTATTTATTAAGTTGCTTTTCGACGGAATGTTTATAATCGCATTTAAAAGACTGTTCAAACGAGCAAATGTGCGGGATAATTGTTGGTCTAAATGCAGCCAACGACCGAGCGACCAACAATAATCTTCATTTGTCGTTCATTGCAGCCATAAAAACCATCGTTGGCTCGATCACGTCTTGTACAGTTCAAAAAGCGCTCATTTAGTTGTTCTAAGTCACTTATACAGCGAATGTGAATGAGAGAACGATTCTGAGCGATTTGTTGTTTAAACGAGCCAACGAGCATGAGAGAACGAGCCAATGATGTATCCGGCCGTCTAGACAAGCTGCATGATAGAATGAGCCAATGAAGTATCCGCCCGTCTAGACAGGCTGCATGAGAGAATGAGCCAATGATGTATCCGCCTGTCTAGACAGGCTGCATGAGAGAACGAGCCAATGATGTATCCGCCTGTCTAGACAAGCTGCATGAGAGAACGAGCCCAACAATGTATCCGCCCGTCTAGACAGGCTGCATAAGAGAACGATCCAACGATGTATCCGGCCGTCTAGACAGGCTCCATGACAGAACGAGCCCAACGATGTATCCTCCTGTCTAGACAGGCTGCATGAGAGAACGAGCCAATGATGTATCCGCCTGTCTAGACAAGCTGCATGACAGAATGAGCCAATGATGTATCCGCCTGTCTAGACAGGCTGCATGAGAGAACGAGCCAACAATATATCTGCCTGTCTAGACAGGCTGCATGAGAGAATGAGCCAATGATGTATCCGCCCGTCTAACTAGCCAATGATGCATCCGCCCGTCTAGACAGGCTGCATGAGAGAACGAGCCAATGATGTATCCGCCTGTCTAGAGAGGCTGCATGAGAGAATGAGCCAATGAAGTATCCGCCCGTCTAGACAAGCTGCATGAGAGAATGAGCCAATGATGTATCCGCCCGTCTAGACGGGCTGCATGAGAGAATGAGCCAATGAAGTATCCGCCCGTCTAGACAAGCTGCATGAGAGAATGAGCCAATGATGTATCCGCCCGTCTAGACGGGCTGCATGAGAGAATGAGCCAATGATGTATCCGCCCGTCTAGACAGGCTGCATGAGAGAATGAGCCAATGAAGTATCCGCCCGTCTAACTAGCCAATGATGCATCCGCCCCGTCTAGACAGGCTGCATGAGAGATTGAGCCAATGATGCATCTGCCTGTCTAGAAAGGCTGCATGAGAGATTGAGCCAATGATGTATCCGCCCGTCTAGAAAGGCTGCATGAGAGATTGAGCCAATGATGCATCTGCCTGTCTAGAAAGGCTGCATGAGAGAATGAGCCAATAATGTATCTGCCCATCTAGACGGGCTGCATGATAGAATGAGCCAATGATGTATCCGCCTGTCTAGAGAGGCTGCATGAGAGAATGAGCCAATGATGTATCCGCACGTCTAGACAGGCAGCATGAGAGAACGAGACAATGATGTATCTGTCCATTTAGACAGGCTGCATGAGAGAATGAGCCAATGATGTATCCACCCGTCTAGACAGGCTGCTTGAGAGAACGAGACAATGATGTATCCGCCCGTCTAGAGAGGCTGCATGAGAGAATGAGCCAATGATGTATCCGCCCGTCTAGACAGGCTACATGAGAGAATGAGCCAATGATGCATCCGCCCGTCTAGACAGGCTGCATGAGAGAATGAGCCAATGATGCATCCACTCGTCTAGACAGGCTGCATGAGAGAATGAGCCAATGATGTATCCGCCCGTCTAGATGGGCTGCATGAGAGAATGAGCCAATGATGTATCCGCCAGTCTAGACAGGCTGCATGACAGAACGAGCCAATGATGTATTAGCCTGTCTAGAGAGGCTGCATGAGAGAATGAGCCAATGATGCATCCGCCCGTCTAGACAGGCTGCATGAGAGAATGAGCCAATGATGTATCCGCCCGTCTAGACAGGCGGCATAAGAGAATGAGCCAATGATGTATCCGCCCGTCTAGACAGGCTGCATGAGAGAATGAGCTAACGATTTATTCCCCTGTCTAGACAGGCTGCATGAGAGAATGAGCCTACAATGTATCCGCACGTCTAGACAGGCTGCATGAGAGAATGAGCCAATGATGTATCCGCCCGTCTAGACAGTCTGCATGAGAGAATGAGCCAACAATGTATCCTCCCATCTAGACAGGATGCATGAGAGAACGAGCCAACGATGTATCCACCTGTCTAGACGGGCTGCATGAGAGAACGAGCCCAACAATGTATCCGCCCGTCTAGACAGGCTGCATGAGAGAATGAGCCAATGATGTATCCGCCCGTCTAGACAGGCTGCATGAGAGAACGAGCCAATGATGTATCCGCCTGTCTAGAGAGGCTGCATGAGAGAATGAGCCAATGATGTATCCGCCCGTCTAGACAGGCGGCATAAGAGAATGAGCCAATGATGTATCCGCCCGTATAGACAGGCTGCATGAGAGAATGAGCTAACGATTTATCCGTCTGTCTAGACAGGCTGCATGAGAGAATGAGCCTACAATGTATCCGCACATCTAGACAGGCTGCATGAGAGAATGAGCCAATGATGTATCCGCCCGTCTAGACAGGCTGCATGAGAGAACAAGCCAACAATGTATCCTCCCATCTAGACAGGCTGCATGAGAGAATGAGTAAACAATGTATCCGCCTGTCTAGACAGGCTGCATGAGAGAACGAGCCAACGATGTATCCGCCTGTCTAGAGAGGCTGCATGAGAGAACGAGCCAACGATGTATCCGCCTGTCTAGAGAGGCTGCATAAGAGAATAAGCCAACGATGTATCCACCCGTCTAGACAGGCTGCATGAGAGAATGAGCCAAAGATGTATCCGCCCGTCTAGACAGGCTGCATGAGAGAATGAGCCAATGATGTATTCGCCCCTCTAGACAGGCTGCATGAGAGAACGAGCTAACGGTGACGGCACTCGCTCCTTCACATGAGATTTGGCTTATCTAAAAGGACTACAGATGAGCAAGCATACTCGAGAAGGCGATTTACTAGAGAGAGAGAGAGAGAGAGAGAGCATCGCCTTTTTCGAGTAACTGCTGGCCCGTCCCTGAAGATTCGGGGGGGGGGGGGGGGGCGCGGGGCAGCGGAGTGGAGAGTGAGAGAGATCTCTCTCCCCCCGACCCCCTCCGCAGCCCCCCCACCCCGAATCTTCAGGGACGAGCCAGCAGTTACTCGAAAAAGGCGATGCTCTCTCTCTCTCTCTTGAGTAAATCGCCTTCATGAGTATGCGCGCTCATCTCTGAAATGGACCCTAGATAGGTGATGTTAGGCCTTCTAGCACTTACGTGTTCCACAGTGTATATTTATTCCGCAGGACCTCAGTGTTCCAGTCAGTAAATTTTCCTTTTTAGGTTCATTTTTTATAACTGAAAAAATAAATGAATCACTCCTTGCCTGCTACTATTCAGTAGCATCGACCCTATCTACCGCTGCACTGCCCTGTGCACTTATGCATTACCCGTGTGCCACGCAGGTCCCATCTACCATTGTGTTTATGCACTGGCCCCACCAACCACCAAGGTAGCTACGCCTCATGCTTTATTGCCCACGTCTACTTGTGTTGGTCTACCTGCTGCCACGTTGGACCCACCTACCACCTAAGGCCAGTGTTATATTTCTAGGGACGCAGCCCGCCAGTCCGTGCAGTTTATCTGAGTCAGGGATTCACTTTGGGTATTCTGAATACATTCGGTGAGAATAATACACTTTGCAATGCGCTGAATTCCCGTAGTTTAGCGCACTGATTCCTGACATGCAAATCAGCATAGAAATGATCCTGGGTTTCCCCCCCACTTTGTGTATAAAGCACAGCTAGCGGATGACTTCACCCTCTCCAAATACAATGCTTCAAAGATTGTAAATGCCAATATATGATTGCCCACTAGGTGGAAAAGTGAAAGCCCTGAAAGTGAAGAAAAAAATTAAATATTCCATTTCATTTTTATAGATCTTTTCAAAAAAATATATGACCCAAGGCAGCAGCGGAGAACGCGAGGGTGGATAAAATGTATTTTATTGCAAGTTTTTGCTTCCTAGTCTATAAATCATACAACTTCCATAAAATTCATTGTCAGCAATACATAGAAAATCACAGTATACCTGCTGGCTCTATTTACACACATGGATGAAGTGTCTGAGACTGGCACCTATAGCAGGCAGACGGATACCGAGTGATGAGATGGAGAATCACAGATGGAGAAGAAGACAAAGTATAGGTTTTATTTGCCACTGGAGCGCAGGAGCTTGAGAAACAACACCAAGGTTTATTGTTTGCTGTATTAAAAAGGTGACAGAGTAGAGAAGACTGGAAGAGACAGACCGGCACATAGAGCTCAACTGCAAGTTAGAAGTTGTTAACATGCCGCCCCCTAGAAGTGGAGGCGCTGTGGATACATGTACATTACAGCCATAAAGGTACTCACCCCGCTACTGCTGAGTCCAGACACTTTCCTCAATGTCCTCCGTCACGATGCGGACAGCCAGACACATTTAGAGTTTTCCTTTATTTTTTTACAGCACCATTAAAGGTTTTCTATTAGGTTTCTTTTTTTTTGGAAATCTGTATGATATTGGCACAAAAATGCTCTGTTTCTTTATAAGAAATAGAGTTATTCAGCATTTCTGACTTTTTATATAAACCTTTATGTTATTTTTTTTCATCTAATTTTCTTTAACTTAAAAAATATTTATATATATGTATATATATATATATTTATATATGTAGGTCCGAGTGTGATGGCTGTATACATTGCAGTCGTCGCTATTGCTCATCCATTCCAACTTACATCTGATGGGCATGAATTACACATAATATACAGGACACCCTCCCGCTAAAATGGGCAATTACTGTCCTCCCCAAATCTACTGCCATCTGTGTGTAAAACGGACTTATGTTCCAGAATCGCAGAATCCTCCGCGCCGCACGTGGGTTCTTGTGGACACTCTACGGCGAGGAGGCGATAGTCTGACGCCGAGGTCGATAATCTTCACATGGCACATTTTATCGATTAAGAGCTTAATAAGCTGATTCACAGAGGAAGGTTAATGATTGAGCGCTGGCCGTTGGGAGATGTTACCATGAAGAACAGAATGATAGACAGCTGAATCCTAACAAGGGAATTGATATTTTAAGGGTCCTAGGTAGAGATGAGCGAGCATGCTCGTCCGAGCTTGATGCTCGTTCGAGTACTAGGGTGCTCGAGATGCTCGTTACTCGAGACGAGCACCACGCGGTTCTCGTCTCGATTAAACGAGCACTGACCATTGAATTCAATGGAGCCGGCAATACAGCCGGCTCCATTGAAAGCAATGGGCTGCCGGCGATCTCAGGATGAATTTTCGGGAAGGGCTTAAAAATATAAGCCCTTACCTGAAAATCATCCTAAAATGTGTAAAAATAAAAAAATGTCAGCATAAAGATCGTTCTCCTCTGCCATGGCTGTGACAGCTGTGGCAGAGAAGAACGATGTTAGCCCATTGAATTCAATGGAACCGGCAATACAGCCGACTCCATTGAAAGCAATGGGCTGCCGGCGAGCGCGGGAGTGAGAGTGAGACCCCCTCCCCCCCACACTGTGAGCATAAAGATCGTTCTCCTCTGCCACAGCTGTAACAGCTATGGCAGAGAAGAACGATGTTAGCCCATTGAAAGCAATGCGCTGTGGGCGATCGCGGGATGAATTGTCGGGAAGGGGTTAAATATATAAGCCCTTCCCTGCAATTCATCCAGAAATGTGTAAAAATAAAAAAATATATGTACTCACCTTTCCGCTGCAGCCGGAGTTCAGCTGCGGCCGCCGGCAGTTCTCCTGAACTGCTTCTCTATACTATTCAGCAGCCGGGGCTTTAAAATCCCCGCCTGCTGAATGAGCTGCCTCTAATTGGTCACAGCCTGACCAATCAGAGGCAGGTCTCACTCACACACCCATTCATGAATGGGTGAGTGACTGCTGCCTCTCATTGGCTCAGCGCAGGGACCAATCAGATTGGTCCCTGCGCTGAGCCAATGAGAGGCAGCAGTCACTCACCCACTCATGAATTCATGAATGGGTGTGTGAGTGAGACCTGCCTCTGATTGGTCAGGCTGTGACCAATCAGAGGCAGCTCATTCAGCAGGCGGGGATTTTAAATCCCCGGCTGCTGAATACTACAGAGAGCAGTTCAGAGAACTGCCGCCGGCTGCCGCTGAACTCCATCTGCCGGGACAAGGTGAGTATATATATTTTTTTTATTTTTACACATTTCTGGATGAATTGCAGGGAAGGGCTTATATATTTAACCCCTTCCCGACAATTCATCCCGCGATCGCCCGCAGCGCGTTGCTTTCAATGGAGCCGGCTGTATTGCCGGCTCCATTGAATTCAATGGGCTAACATCATTCTTCTCTGCCACAGCTGGCGTTAGGCGTTAGGAGAACGATCTTTACGCTGACAGTGCGGTGGGGGTGGGGGCGCTCTTGCCGCTATTGTGGCTTAATAGTGGGACCTGTGAACTTGAGATGCAGCCCAACATGTAGCCCCTCGCCTGCCCTATCCGTTGCTGTGTCGTTCCCATCCCTTTTGTGAATTTCCCAGATTTTCACAAATGGAAACCTTAGCGAGCATCGGCGATGTACAAAAATGCTCGAGCCGCCCATTGACTTTAATGGGGTTCGTTACTCGAAACAAACCCTCGAGCATCGCGGGAAGTTCGACTCGAGTAACGAGCACCCGAGCATTTTGGTGCTCACTCATCTCTAGTCCTAGGTGTGATTTTCTGTTCAAGTGAGAAGAAGCACTAAAGGCTATTACAGAAGCAAACTATGGGTCTTTTGGCTGCCTAGTGTAGTCCTGGCGACAGGGCATGATAACCAATCTTGGTCCCTCCATATTTGCACCTTACACATCCACAAAATATTTCACAATACAAATCCAAACTCTTTGAAGATAAATGGGGATGGAATATGACAGGCGAATGGAAGGAAGTGTCAGACGGCGGGACAGTCAGAGTGAGCTGAAACCCATTACTTACATATTGGAAAAGGATCTCCACAATTATGCTGTTCTACTGGTGCAAAAGCAGGAAACATACTAAGAATACAAAATAAGAAGACTATACATTTGGTCTGAAAATGTAAAAAGCAAGTTACTGGAAAGCTCCAAACTCCAGCAAACCTGCGCGTGTGGGCCCCAATTTAGTCAGCAAAGCTTTGTCCTCATTTCAATGTCAGCAGGAATCCCGATGGTCCGCAGCGTCCTCATGAGGGGAATCACTTCTCTCCTGTTTGTGTCTCATACAAATGTTCCAGATTTCCGGTTGTAGTCTCTTCTTTGCTCCTTTTTTCTCCCTCCTCTCTATGCTGATGTTAATCGCCATCAAACAGCTACAAGACAATGATAGTCCAAAAGAGAAGAAAACCAAGGCTGGAGTGAGGGACCCTGAGACTGAGGCCCGAATTATTGCTGGTGAAGATAGGCTCCGGAGACTCGTAAAGAGAATCATCTGAGGTTAAAGAGAAAACACAAAGGTTAGAGGCTGTCCTGATGTGTGATCCGCTCAGACGTTCAGGTCGGCATGGTCTACGGTTGGCGCCGGCCTTCTTTACCTTCACTAGCCCGACTTGCAAAAAAGGAAAAATCTCATTTTTTTTTGGAAGTCTCCAATGTCCCCCCTCTAGCATGGCATCCCGCAGAACATCTACTTTCTAACCCGGGTTCACATGCTGCAGACTTTGACTTTGCCGAACAGTCTGTTTCTGTAATGTTGGCTGAATAACTCCCACAATGAGTCAACTTCTGCTCCTTTTTGCTTATTGGGTATTTTTACGATGGTAGACGCCTGTTTTGATCACATTAAGGGCTCGGTCAGACGAGCTATTTTTTAGCACATGAATAGTCATACTTTAAAAAAAAAAAAAAAATTGCATGTAGAAAAATGGCTTGGCCGGGGGCATCTGCACTCGCATGTCCTATCTTTTGCAGGTGCAATTATTTAGCGCCTCTAAAAAACAGACATGTGACCGCTTCCATTGGAAAGCATTGGTTCCAATAGAGCTAAAAAATGGCTCGTTTGATCGTGGCCTGATAGAGAAGGCACAGGAAATCAAGTGTATTCACTGGCCTGCATGGGCCTATGGGACCGCCTTAAGCTGTATCTGTCAATGCTTAGCGGTTCTGTCACAGGCAGCCTGCAGAGGGATTCAATAAACGTATCTGCTTGTAACATTTCATTATATTATCTTTGTCTATATATATAAAATTGAATGTATGCGTGTCTGTCTGTCTGTGTGTCTGTCTGCGTGTCTGTCTGTCTGTCTGTCTGTGTGTTTGTCCTTTATGCGCTACTACACCATTCATCCGATCGCCATGAAACTTTGGGAAGTTGTTGAGTACACTCCTGGGAAGATTATAGGCATAGTAGAAATATTCTATGATAAATGGCGCGCGCGCGAGCGTTGTCGACGATTATGACCCCCCCACGTAGATCGTTCGATTTCCATCATTGCCACTAATTCTCTCGCTTCCCGATGTCGTAGAAACATGAAATTTGGCAAGAGCATTGATTATGTCATAAATAGGAAAAGGTAATGGGTCCCAAATCGATTATTCAATTCTAAGCGCAAAACAATTAGCATCCAAATTTTACGTACGGAATCTTATTCTCTCACTTCCTGAGACTGCTGAGGTAACATGAAAGCTGTGCTGTGATTGGTTGTTATATATTATAGTGCTGAGGTAACATGAAAGCTGTGCTGTGATTGGTTGTTATATATTATACTGCTGAGGTAACATGAAAGCTGCACTGTGATTGGTTGTTATATATTATACTGCTGAGGTAACATGAAAGCTGTGCTGTGATTCGTTGTTATATATTATACTGCAGAGGTAACATGAAAGCTGTGCTGTGATTGGTTGTTATATATTATACTGCTGAGGTAACATGAAAGCTGTGCTGTGATTGGTTGTTATATATTATACTGCTGAGGTAACATGAAAGCTGTGCTGTGATTGGTTGTTATATATTATACTGCTGAGGTAACATGAAAGCTGCGCTGTGATTGGTTGCTATTTTTTATATTGCTGAGGCAGAATAAAAGTTGCGCTGTGATTGGTTGTTATCTAGATATATAAAAACGAATGAATGTCTGTCTGTCTGTCTTCCCAGCAACGTGTGACGGGTAAGCTAGTCTATATATATAAAATTGAATGTATGCGTGTCTGTGTGTGTTTGTGTTTGTCCTTTATGCGCTACTACACCATTCATCCGATCGCCATGAAACTTTGGGAAGTTGTTGAGTGCACTGCTGGGAAGATTATAGGCATAGTACAAATATTCTATGATAAATGGTGCGCGCACGAGCGTTGTCGACGATTACGACCCCCCCACGTAGATCGTTCGATTTCCAACATTGCCACTAATTCTCTCACTTCCCAATATCATAGAAACGTGAAATTTGGCACGGGCATTGATTATGTCATAAATAGGAAAAGCTAATGGGTCCCAACTCGATTATTCAATTGTAAGCGCCAAAGAATTAGCATCCAAATTTTACGTACGGAATCTAATTCTCTCGCTTCCCAATGTCATAGAAACGTGAAATTTGGCACAAGCATTGATTATGTCATATATACGAAAAGTTAATGGGTCCCAAATTGATTATTCAATTCTATGCGCAAAAGAGTTAGCGTCCAAATTTTGCGTACGGAATGTAATTTTCTCACATAGAAACTTGAAATTTGGCACGGGCATTGAATATGTCATAAATAGGAAAAGCTAATGGGTCGCAACTCGATTATTCAATTCTAGGCGCAAAAGAATTGGCGTACAAATTTTACGTACGGAATTTAATTCTCTCGCTTCCCAATGTACTAGAAACTTGAAATTTGACAAGAGCATTGATTATGTCATAAATAGGAAAAGTTAATGGGTCCCAACTCGATTATTCAATTCTAAGCACAAAAGAATTAGCGTCCAAATTTTAAGTACGGAATCTAATTTTCTAACTTCTCAATGTCATAGAAACTTAAAATTTGGCATGAGCATTGATTATGTCATAAATAGGAAAAGCTAATGGGTCCCAACTCGATTATTCAATTCTAAGCACAAAAGAATTAGCGTCCAAATTTTACGTACGGAATCTAATTCCATCACTTCCCAATGTCATAGAAACTTGAAATTTGGCACGAGCATTGATTATGTCATAAATAGGAAAAGCTAATAGGTCTCAACTCGATTATTTAATTCTATGCGCCAAAGAATTAGCGTCCAAATTTTACGTACGGAATCTAATTCTCTCACTTCCTGATGTCATCTATATATATATATATATATATATATATATATATATATAAATGAATGTATGTCTGTCTTTCTGTCTGTCCTTTATGCATTACTACACCATTCATCCAATCGCCATGAAACTTTGGGAAGTTGTTGAGTACACTCCTCCGAAGATTACTGGCATAGTACAACTATCCTACGATAGGTGGCGCACGTGCGAGCATTATCGACAGTTATGCCCCCCAGACAAAGATCGTTTGATTTCCATCTCAAGCACGAAAGCAAAAGGCATTATGAGCGAAAGGATGCGTGTTCAACCAGAAAATGATGCATCCGCCGTATGTTTCGCTTGACAATTGCTGGATATTGATAATGCTGAGGTAAAATGAAAGCTGTGCTGTGATTGGTTGCTATTTCTTATATTGCTGAGGTAACATGAAAGCTGTGCTGTGATTGGTTGCTATATATTATACTGCTGAGGCAACATGAAAGCTGTGCTGTGATTGGTTGCTACTTATACTACTGAGGTTACATGAAAGCTGCGCTGCGATTGGTTGTTATCTAGATATATAAAAACGAATGTATGTATGTCTGTCTGTCTTCGCAGCAACGCGCAACGGGTAAGCTAGTATATTATAAAGCTGAGGTAACATGTAAGCTGCGCTGCGATTGGTTGTTATATATTATACCACTGAGGTAACCTAAAAAAGCTGCGCTGTGATTGGTTGTTATCTAGATATATAAAAACGAATGTATGTATGTCTGTCTTCGCAGCAAAATTTTACGTACGGAATGTAATGTTCTCACATAGAAACTTGAAATTTGGCACGAGCATTGAATATGTCATAAATAGGAAACGCTAATGGGTCCCAACTCGATTATTCAATTCTAAGCGCAAAAGAATTAGCATCCAAATTTTACGTACGGAATCTAATTCTCTCACTTCCTGAGACTGCTGAGGTAACATGAAAGCTGTGCTGTGATTGCTGGCTACTTCTTATACTACTGAGGTTGCATGAAAGCTGCGCTGCGATTGGTTGTTATATATTATACTGAGGTAACATGAAAGCTGCGCTGCGATTCGTTGTTATATATTATACCACTGAGGTAACATGAAAGCTGCGCTGTGATTGGTTGCTATATATAATACCGCAGAGGTAACATGAATGCTGCGCTGTGATTGGTTGCTATTTTTTTATATTGCTGAGGCAGAATAAAAGTTGTGCTGTGATTGGTTGTTATTTCTCTTACTGCTGAGGTAACATGAAAGCTGCGCTGTGATTGGTTGTTATATTTTATACTGCTAAGGTAACATGAAAGCTGCGCTGTGATTGGGTGTTATCTATATATATAAAATTGAATGTATGCGTGTCTGTGTGTCTGTCTGTCTGTGTGTGTGTGTGTTTGTCCTTTATGCGCTACTACACCATACATCCGATCGCCATGAAACTTTGGGAAGTTGTTGAGTACACTCCTGGGAAGATTACTGGCATAGCACAACTATCCTACGATAAATGGCGCGCGTGTGAGCATTGTCGACAGTTATGCCCCCCCCCCACGTAGATCGTTTGTTTTCCATCATTGCCACTAATTCTCTTCCCGATGTCGCAGAAACATGAAATTTGGCAAGAGCATTGATTATGTCATAAATAGGAAAAGCTAATGGGTCCCAACTCGATTATTCAATTCTAAGCGCCAAAGAATTGGCGTTGAAATTTAACGTACATAATCTAAATCTCTCACTTCCCAATGTCATAGAAACATAAAACTTGGCACGGGCATTGGATATGTCACAAATAGGAAATATTAATAGGTCCCAACTTGATTATTAAATTCTAGCGCAAAAGAATTAGCGTCCAAATTTTACGTACGGAATCTAATTCTTTCACTTTCCAGTGTCATAGAAACGTGAAATTTGGCACGAGCATTGATTATGTCATAAATAGGAAAAGATAATGGGTCCCAACTCAATTATTCAATTCTAAGCGCAAAACAATTAGCGTCCAAATTTTACGTACGGAATCTAATTCTCTCACTTCCTGAGACTGCTGAGGTAACATGAAAACTGTGCTGTGATTGGTTGCTATTTCTTATACTACTGAGGTTGCATGAAAGCTGCGCTGCGATTGGTTGCTATATATTATACCACTGAGGTAACATGAAACCTGCGCTGTGATTGGTTGCTATATATAATACCGCAGAGGTAACATGAATGCTGCGCTGTGATTGGTTGCTATTTTTTATATTGCTGAGGCAGAATAAAAGTTGTGCTGTGATTGGTTGTTATATATTATACTGCTGAGGTAACATGAAAGCTGCGCCGCTGTGATTGGTTGTTATATATTATACTGAGGTAACATGAAAACTGCGCTGTGATTGGTTGTTATATTTAATAGTGCTAAGGTAACATGAAAGCTGTGCTGTGATTGGGTGTTATATATTATAAAGCTGAGGTAACATGTAAGCTGCGCTGCGATTGGTTGCTATATATTATACCACTGAGGTAACATGAAAGCTGCGCTGTGATTGGTTGGTATCTAGATATATAAAAACAAATGAATGTCTGTCTGTCTGTCTGTCTGTCTTCGCAGCAACGCGCGACGGGTAAGCCAATATATATATGCACATTCCTGTTGTCTGTTCTGTATGCACAGCCAAATGACTGGACCAACTGCACCAGAGTCACATGGATAGAGTAGGCACTTTGGAGGGTTTTAGAAGAGGTTTCAGCTCCTTCAGACCTAATGTTCTTGGACATATTTGCAAAAAAACAGAATAGAAAACAAATATTAAAGCAGTTGCCTGGTTATGTAGGACGTGCAATAGAACCCCATATATTAAAATAGTAAATTGACTACATTTACCTCTCTGGGATCCAGCGCTGAAGCCCTGCTGTGGTCCCAGTGACTGCTGATGCCAGGAGAATGAGCAGTGATGCTGCAGCTTCTTATTGGCTGCAGCAGTCCCCTGATTCCCGGTGACATCATCAGTCACAGCACTCACCGAGACCACAGTAAGTTCTAGCGCTGGATAGTAAGTATAGTTCACCTTATTACTTTAATACAGGGGGGTCCTATTGAAGTGGTGATGTCCAGTAACCAGACAAGCTCTTTAATTAAATCTCTTTAGTATGTCACTGGTGAGACGTCCAGTTTCTGCGCATTAATTAGCCAGCCATTTTTCTTCACTTGCCGTGTTTATTATGTTTATTATATTGGCTGTTAGTAGCAAACAACGTTTTTAAACACACAAATAGTTACATGAAAAAGACCGCGTGACTCCGAAGAATTCTGCTAGTTTTAAACATGATGGTTCGCCCACCGCCACTGAGCTTGCCGCTAAAAAATAGTCCAAACAACAGCGACAATGTCAGTCTAATTTGAATTTTCAATGACAAAAGGGTATATAGCATAAAGGCATCCTGTGCTGCTGCTATGGGCCTGCGGGCAGGAGGACCAAACCCTACCTGCTGTTGGGTCTGCCTATTACACAGAAGTAAGTATATCCCGCCACCCGCTGCTTCTCTCTTCAATGAATTAACTTTTATGGATAAATTGAATTGCAAGCAAACAAGGGGAATTGGTTCAATGTCATGCAAAGGACATGGAGGAAGAAATAACTCTGGGGTATTCTGTCCTGAATGGCAACATCCACCATCAAAATGAGTAGCCAGTTTAATCTTGGCTATGGGCCCCACTCTTGATAATGATGGCCACTGTGCAACAAGTAATAATGGTCTGGGACATGAGGTAGTCATCTATATGAAGTAATGGCCTGGGACATGAGGTAGTCATCTATATGAAGTAATGGCCTGGGACATGAGGTAGTCATCTATATGAAGTAATGGCCTGGGACATGAGGTAGTCATCTATATGAAGTAATGGCCTGGGACATGAGGGACAGTCATCTATATGAAGTAATGGCCTGGGACATGAGGTAGTCACCTATATGAAGTAATGGCCTGGGACATGAGGTAGTCACCTATATGAAGTAATGGCCTGGGACATGAGGTAGTCACCTATATGAAGTAATGGCCTGGGACATGAGGTAGTCATCTATATGAAGTAATGGCCTGGGACATGAGGGAGAGTCATCTATATGAAGTAATGGCCTGGGACAAGAGGGAGAGTCATCTATATGAAGTAATGGCCTGAGACATGAGGGACAGTCATCTATATGAGGTAATGGCCTGGGACATGAGGTAGTCACCTATATGAAGTAATGGCCTGGGACATGAGGTAGTCACCTATATGAAGTAATGGCCTGGAACATGAGGTAGTCATCTATATGAAGTAATGTCCTGGGACATGAGGGACAGTCATCTATATGAAGTAATGGCCTGGGACATGAGGTAGTCATCTATATGAAGTAATGGCCTGGGACATGAGGTAGTCACCTATATGAAGTAATGGCCTGGGACATGAGGTAGTCACCTATATGAAGTAATGGCCTGGGACATGAGGTAGTCATCTATATGAAGTAATGGCCTGGGACATGAGGGACAGTCATCTATATGAAGTAATGGCCTGGGACATGAGGGAGAGTCATCTATATGAAGTAATGGACTGGGACATGAGGTAGAGTCATCTATATGAAGCAATGGCCTGCGACATGAGGTAGTCATCTATATGAAGTAATGGCCTGGGACATGAGGGAGAGTCATCTATATGTAGTAATGGCCTGGGACATGAGGTAGTCATCTATACGAAGTAATGGCCTGGGACATGAGGGAGAGTCATCTATATGAAGTAATGGCCTGGGACACGAGGTAGTCATCTATATGAAGTAATGGCCTGGGACATGAGGGAGAGTCATCTATATGAAGTAATGGCCTGGGACATGAGGTAGTCATCTATATGAAGTAATGGCCTGGGACATGAGGAACAGTCATCTATATGAAGTAATGGCCTGGGACATGAGGGAGAGTCATCTATATGAAGTAATGGCCTGGGACATGAGGGAGAGTCATCTATATGAAGTAATGGCCTGGGACATGAGGAACAGTCATCTATATGAAGTAATGGCCTGGGACATGAGGGAGAGTCATCTATATGAAGTAATGGCCTGGGACATGAGGGAGAGTCATCTATATGAAGTAATGGCCTGGGACATGAGGGAGAGTCATCTATATGAAGTAATGGCCTGGGACATGAGGGAGAGTCATCTATATGAAGTAATGGCCTGGGACATGAGGGAGAGTCATCTATATGAAGTAATGGCCTGGGACATGAGGGAGAGTCATCTATATGAAGTAATGGCCTGGGAGATGAGGGAGAGTCATCTATATGAAGTAATGGCCTGGGACATGAGGTAGTCATCTATATGAAGTAATGGCCTGGGACATGAGGTAGTCATCTATATGAAGTAATGGCCTGGGAGATGAGGGAGAGTCATCTATATGAAGTAATGGCCTGGGACATGAGGTAGTCATCTATATGAAGTAATGGCCTGGGACATGAGGGGGAGTCATCTATATGAAGTAATGGCCTGGGACATGAGGGAGAGTCATCTATATGAAGTAATGGCCTGGGACATGAGGGAGAGTCATCTATATGAAGTAATGGCCTGGGACATGAGGGAGAGTCATCTATATGAAGTAATGGCCTGGGACATGAGGGAGAGTCATCTATATGAAGTAATGGCCTGGGACATGAGGTAGTCATCTATATGAAGTAATGGTCTGGGGCATGAGGGAGAGTCATCTATATGAAGTAATGGCCTGGGACATGAGGTAGTCATCTATATGAAGTAATGGCCTGGGACATGAGGGGGAGTCATCTATATGAAGTAATGGCCTGGGACATGAGGTAGTCATCTATATGAAGTAATGGCCTGGGACATGAGGGAGAGTCATCTATATGAAGTAATGGCCTGGGACATGAGGTAGTCATCTATATGAAGTAATGGCCTGGGACATGAGGGAGAGTCATCTATATGAAGTAATGGCCTGGGACATGAGGTAGTCATCTATATGAAGTAATGGTCTGGGACATGAGGGAGAGTCATCTATATGAAGTAATGGCCTGGGACATGAGGTAGTCATCTATATGAAGTAATGGCCTGGGACATGAGGTAGTCATCTATATGAAGTAATGGCCTGCGACATGAGGTAGTCATCTATATGAAGTAATGGCCTGGGACATGAGGTAGTCATCTATATGAAGTAATGGCCTGGGACATGAGGTAGTCATCTATATGAAGTAATGGCCTGGGACATGAGGTAGTCATCTATATGAAGTAATGGCCTGGGACATGAGGTAGAGTCATCTATATGAAGTAATGGCCTGGGACATGAGGTAGTCATCTATATGAAGTAATGGCCTGGGACATGAGGGAGAGTCATCTATATGAAGTAATGGCCTGGGACATGAGGGAGAGTCATCTATATGAAGTAATGGCCTGGGACATGAGGTAGTCATCTATATGAAGTAATGGCCTGGGACATGAGGTAGTCATCTATATGAAGTAATGGCCTGGGACATGAGGTAGTCATCTATATGAAGTAATGGCCTGGGACATGAGGGAGAGTCATCTATATGAAGTAATGGCCTGGGACATGAGGTAGTCATCTATATGAAGTAATGGCCTGGGACATGAGGGAGAGTCATCTATATGAAGTAATGGCCTGGGACATGAGGTAGTCATCTATATGAAGTAATGGCCTGGGACATGAGGGAGAGTCATCTATATGAAGTAATGGCCTGGGACATGAGGTAGTCATCTATATGAAGTAATGGCCTGGGACATGAGGTAGTCATCTATATGACGTTTTGGTTAACCTGATCAGCTAAAGTAGCATCTAATACAATGAGCAGAAAATCTGCTGGTATTTTACTGATGTGACGTAAGACGTTCAGGCTGATCGGTATGGGAGGTGTCATTTGTATCTCTTCCATCACCGTGATACAATATGATAATATAACTACACCTTCTATTATAATGGTGTGCGATCTTTAAAACAAACTATCATCTTAGAAGGAATAAGTGCTGCACATACTGGAGGATCAAGGACCCTCCGTCTGTAACAGTCACTTCCACCGTACATTAACCACATTATTCCCCAGTCTCCTTTTATTCCCGGTAACGGGCGGGTGATGGGGGGAGGGGGGGGGCAGGAATAATGGTAGGCAGACAAGGAGTTCCATTTGCAACAAAAGTAAAACTTTACCTAATAAGCAGGGTGTTACATAACACATTACGGTCTATCAATATGAGGGCGCATACATGTGATGATTCCATATTTATGGGGGGCCTCCTTGATGCCGAGATATATTACAGGTCTTTCCTGGACCTGAGATGCCTCTATAACCAGGGTTCTACCGCAGACTGCCCGCTCTTTGTCCTGGGCATTGGTGGGCAGTCATTCGTAGCTCCTAGGGGCTAGGACCAAAACATGCACTTTTTTTTTTATCCGGTGGCACTCACTCCCTATCCAGCTGTCTCTATGGATTGGGCTTTTCTCATCTGGCACTCTGCATATATTCTCTGTCAGCTCCACAGCAGACGCTCTCTCTAGCGCAGTTGCCATGCCTAGCATATCTTCTTGTCTGGGAAATCAGCCCTCTTCTTCCCTGCATTGTTCTCAGGGAGGCTCTCTCTGCAGCTCTTCCACTGGCTGTCTATTCAATTCCCTCTATGGCACTGGTTCTATCAGTGACCTCTCATCCCAGCAGCGCTCTCACTCGCTCTCCTTGCAGCAAGTGTTGCTGGTAGGTGAACTCCTTAACATCATCAGGCAATTTTATAACCCCCCCCCCCCCTTTAGTGGGTGATGAGCCAATATTAGGTAGGACAGTTCTTTCAAATGAGCGGAGCGACAGTTCCATCTAGCCACCAGACTGCTCAGACACTATCAGCACTGATCGGACATATGGCTTTGGCTCATTATTCCATGGTTTGCAATAAGGTCTGACAATGACTTGCAGGAATGCTGCCTTCCAATAGGTGGCGCTGCAGAGGTATTCTTCCATCTGCCATTTGCATATTTCCTAAAGGAGCCTGCATGTCCTTATTAGAATTCCTCTGCTATTATGACTGTATTGACAACTGGGTGTCACTAGTTGGGATGTGTCCCTACCTACTCTTGGGTCAGGATGAGTAACATTTCTCCTTAGGGAGAGCGCCTAAAAGGTGTGAGGCCCATTTACACACAACGATTATCGCTCAAAATTTACTCAAAAGACGTCAATGAGCGATAATCGTTGGGTCTAAACCAAGAGAAGATACTACACAACGGTCATAGGCGATACAGATATTTACTAAAACCGATATATCCGGAGGGATGACAAGTCCTCCTTAACTATGTAAATTCATCTGATTTTGGTCACTTGTATTTATTCTCACTTTTGTTTGGTCTGTCATCTTGCTGTTTTCCTATTGGTCGCTGGATGCCCTCTTTACTCCACAGCTGCTGTATGACTTTACATCCGTAAGAAGCAGCTGCCTGACATTGACACAGATATAGCTGGATACATACAATATACTCAGCATGTGGAACAAACGGCATTCATGCAGGTCCTGAGACATCCGTCCGTCTCAGACGGCGAGAACTATAATAACTAGCATAATTAACCTTTTTATGGCTGGCGTGTTTTGGGCCTTCGTGCGCAGAGCAGAATGTCACTTTTTGGCATGCTGCATTTTAAGGCCTTAGTCAGACGGGCGTTTTTAGCTGCGATTTGCGCATGCGTCCGGCGATTTTTTAAAACCGGTATCGGACACATGAGCGCTTTTTATGCACTCGTCCGATAAATTATAGAACAAAAAAATCGCAGATCGCACGTATCTGCGATTCCTGTTCTCTTCTGTATATGCGCTCAATGGGGCCGGCGGCAGCAGCGCCGACCCCATTGAGAACATATAGAAGACAAATCATTCTTCTCTGCCACAGCTGTAACAGCTGTGGCAGAGAAGAATGATGTTTGCCCATTGAATTCAATGGAGCGGCAATACAGCCGCTCCATTGAAAGCAATGGGCTGCCGGCGTGCGCGGGGTGAATTGTCGGGAAGGGGTTAAATATATAAGCCCTTCCCTGCAATTCATCCAGAAATGTGTTAAAATAAAAAAAAATTGTATACTCACCTTTCCGCTGCAGCCGGAGTCCAGCCGCGGCCGCTGTCAGTTCTCCTGAACTGCTTCTTGGCACTATTCAGCCGGCGGGGCTTTAAAATCCTCGCCTGCTGAATGATCTGCCTCTGATTGGTCACAGCCCTGACCAATCAGAGGCCGGTTTCACTCACACACCTATTCATGAATGGGTGAGTGACTGCTGCCTCTCAGCGCTGAGCCAATCAGGGGCAGGTCTGACTCACATCCATTCATGAATTCATGAATGGGTGTGAGTGAGGCATGCCTCTGATTGGCTCAGCGCTGAGCCAATCAGGGGGCAGGTCTGACTCACACCCCCTTCACACCCACTGCAGGACGGCCACGCGGAGCTCCGGCTGCCGGCAGAAGGTGAGTATACAATTTTTTTTTATTTTAACACATTTCTGGATGAATTGCAGGGAAGGGCTTATATATTTAAGCCCTTACCGACAATTCATCCTGGGCTCGCCCGCAGCGCATTGCTTTAAATGGAGTCGGCTCTATTGCCGTCTCCATTGAATGCAATGCGCTGGACAGCTCCGGCCCGTTTCTAATGAAACGCGGCTAGGAGCAGATTTTCGGGTGATTTGCGGGCGACTTGCGCGCACCGGTCACGCGATTTGCGGATGCGCATCCGTCATGCGATCCGCAAATCGCGCGAAAAAACGCCCGTCTGACTGAGGCCTAAAGGTGATTTTTTTTCTCCAGATCCTTAGTCTAGCCCCAAATATTTCGTTCTGTTATTCCCACGAGCCATGAGGCGTCCGTGTTATGTAACGTTGGAGCGGATATTCATTTTGTGGGTCTTTTCAAGGAAAAAATAGTCAGAAACGGGTAAAAAATACATTTTTTTCCTAATTTCCTCCGTGCTATTTTCTAAGGTAGTTGGTTAAATTATTAATCTTTACCCCCAAAATGAATCCTGCGGTCCTCGCGTGTATAACGGCGTCCGTGTACACTGTGTAATGAGCGGTGACAACAAGCTGCCTGTTTTAGCTGTATTTTCCCTCTGAAGCTTTAGGTTTCACGGACACCTCCGTATTTTCCATCTGTGCGCAGACCGGGTTTGCGATGGGCTGAACACGGACCGTTCACAGACTCGTTGACTTCTATGGGCTTTTTCACACATGCAATTTTTTTTATGGATCCACCAGCTGAAAGAATCACAGCGTGTCCTTTTCCCCTGCGTGTAGAAGTGCAATGTGCGCAGTCCCTGCCGCTGGGGTAGCACGCGGCTGTGTGTTCGTTGTTGTGCGCACATTCACATGTATAAATAAGCCCCTCTCACAAACAGCGCTGTTAAAATGCTGCGTTTCAGTTCAGGGCGCATTTGACAGTGTTTCTAGCACACCCCACCATGCCAATGGGTGATGAGGTGCGTTAAAAAGAGCTAAAACGCACTAAAACAGAGCAGACAGCATTCAAAAATTGCGGCCTTTTTAAATGTCGCATTTGAACACTCGTCTGCGAAGCCCCATTGATATCAATGGAGACGTTTTGCAGCGTTTAGCGCGGCGTTTCAAATGCTGTAAAAAGCGTTGTGTGTGAAAGCAGCTAAAGGCAAAGTAAAAAGAAGTAAAATAGGTGGCGGGGGGATTTATGTTTTGTGTCACATGCATTGTTCGTGCCGAGAATGTAGTACCGCACGAGCGCCCGACTCCCAGGCAAAACCATTTCGCGTCACGCTGGATGCCTAAACTGGTGTTAGGGGGCGGGGGGGGGCAGCTGTTTATTTTTTTCTTAACTTTTATTTTATTTATTGCTGATGTTTTATTATTTTTGATGCACATTTTCCTTTTGTTTCCGTGGTGGGGGCGCAGGTTGGCAGGGAACACATTAGCTATGTGTTCCTGCAGTCCCCACAGACAGACCACTCATAATGGAGATCTGAATTCCCAATATATCACTGTTAGCAGATGCACATCACATCCCCCCTGCGTGCCTGCAAGCCCAAGTATGCAAAGGGAATCCCCGTTCCTCCATTACTCACCTTATAGGGGTTCCCCAGCAACCACCTAGATGCAGAAGCAGCAATGTCAGCTGTGATCTGCGAGTCCCTGCAGCATGGGATCCACATTAGCAGGACTAGAGACAATCAGCTTGTGAGGCTGTTAGTTACAACCATAGCTAGAACTTGTGTGAAGCTGAAAACCAGCCATGACTGTGGAAAGCAGGACCGTAAATATTACGGCGTCTCCGCAAACTGGGCATATATTCCCGTCTCAGAGGGGTTAACTCATTCCTCCGGGACCGTTGGGAAATATGTGATGTGTGAGCGATTTCTTTTTAAAGGATATTTTTTTAGTCAAGCCGTTTATTCAAACAGAAGAACAATCCTTTCTGGCTTCATCTCTTCTGTATGGACATTCATCCTATAGACGTCCGACCCGAGGATACAACAAGTGGTGGCGATGGATGGCGCGTTGGGCAGACAATCACATGGCAGCGCCTTTCTGTGCATCCTAGCTCTCCTCGCTCCTACGCTACGTCCGGCCATGCGAAGGCCTTTCCTCTTGGATTGTTCTACTCTGTCACATTATTGGTCAGACTAATAGCGGCTCGCGTCGCGGCTCCTCCAGTAATATGAGGGCAGGGAACAGAAAACTCCAGCTACTTACTTGTTGGACGTACGTAAACTTTCAGCCTGAGGCAAGGTTTATCCACCAAGTTTGGAGGGGTGGAAGCTGCAAGATACAAGAGAAACACATTTATTGATACAAACATGAGATTTCTTATACAACACAATGAATACAATTATGATGCGAAGCTTTGGGACTCTTTATAGACGCCCCACGGTACCCAGTCCATAGATCAACAGGACAACATGTATCAGACCCTGGGGATGACCGGCTGGATCACCGCAGACCCCATTACTGTTCCATCAGAATGTGATACATCAGACCATTTCTGATACTGGAGGCGCACCTAGACATTTGGGGGAGGAGCGCGGTCCCTGGGGTCCTGGAGATGGTGACAAGTGAGAGTATGTGCACAAATAAAAGTTACGCAAGCAACTTCATCAATAGTTTGCTTAGATAGCTTTTATTTATGCACCAAAGCATCATGTGATGTACCAGGCCATGTTTTATGGTGGCTGGACACATAACCATATTTGTCCACATATGAAAAGGAACAACTATTTCCTTACGTCCCACCGATATGTACAGGAGATGCCGCCAACCTATGGCATTCCAGTTACAATTAGTAAATGACCTCCTTCATCACCCCAAAGTAGATACATGCCACATGTTGTATCTTCCAAGCAAACAGCAGAAGACAAGTACATAGATAGACACCAGGCTGATGGAGGTCAAGTGGACACTTTCTTGGCTTCAATGAGGTGAATGGGAGTCCGTGGATGCGTCTCATGTGTGGACTGGCAGCGTTCTCTGGGCATGCAGCAGACGGGCATTGCAAAGTGCAGCATGAAGCGACCGCCCCCTCCACATTATTACAACCTAGGCTGCAGTGTTTTCTTGATGCAGAAAATGGCTTAACAATGTATAATATAAACAGCCACATAATGTAAGTCTCTGTAGTATGAAGATACAATAAATACATTGAAGAGATAACCATATTGTCTTGGGGGCATATGGAAATGTATAGGGAAGATATAAAGTGACCCCCATCCTCCACTATAAGATACAATGTCGGACTGACCCTCATAAGATGCAACGTCCGCACCTTCCACAATAGGTTCCCCAATCTTGCACCATACTGCTCCCCCCAACACAGACCTCCACCATCGCTCTCTTGCCCCATGCAACACTTTATGCTGCAGCTGCTGCCTGATCCTGATGATGTGCTGCTGCAGCATTGCCGCAGCCTGCTCCAACCGGTGTGCTGCGATGGCTGGAGATGAGGACTGACTCCCTGGCGCCGGGCTTACACTAACACTTCATTCTAACCCGTGTTAAACTCAAAGAGGAGGGAGATGCACTGTTGGACTTTTTAGGGGATAGCACATGACTATCCATGGCGCGTCACCACTGGCTGTTTATGGCAGTAGCGCTGGTGATATTTACGGCAAGAGCGTTGGTAATGTTTACGGCAGTAGCGCTGGTGATGTCTACAGCAGCAGCATTGGTGATGTTTACGGCAAGAGCGTTGGTAATGTTTACGGCAGTAGCGCTGGTGATGTCTACAGCAGTAGCGTTGGTGATGTTTACGGCAGGAGCGCTGGTGATATTTACGGCAGTAGCATTGATGATGTTTATGGCAGTAGCGCTGGTGATGTTTACGGCAGCAGCATTGGTGAGGTTTACGGCAGTAGCATTGGTGAGGTTTACGGCAGTAGGGTCGGTGATGTTTACGGCAGTAGCGCTGGTGATGTTTACGGCAGCAGCATTGATGAGGTTTACGGCAGTAGGGTCGGTGATGTTTACGGCAGTAGCGTCGGTGATGTTTACGGCAGTAGCGTCGATGATGTTTACGGCAGTAGCGCTGGTGATGTTTACGGCAGCAGCATTGGTGAGGTTTACGGCAGTAGGGTGGGTGATGTTTACGGCAGTAGCGTCGGTGATGTTTACGGCAGTATCGTCGGTGAGGTTTACGGCAGTAGCGCTGGTGATGTTTACGGCAGTAGCGCTGGTGATGTTTACGGCAGTAGCGCTGGTGATGTTTACGGCAGTAGCGCTGGTGATGTTTACGGCAGTAGCGCTGGTGATGTTTACGGCAAGAGCGTTGGTAATGTTTACGGCAGTAGCGCTGGTGATGTCTACAGCAGCAGCATTGGTGATATTTACGGCAAGAGCGTTGGTAATGTTTACGGCAGTAGCGCTGGTGATGTCTACAGCAGCAGCATTGGTGATGTTTACGGCAAGAGCGTTGGTAATGTTTACGGCAGTAGCGCTGGTGATGTCTACAGCAGTAGCGTTGGTGATGTTTACGGCAGGAGCGCTGGTGATATTTACGGCAGTAGCATTGATGATGTTTATGGCAGTAGCGCTGGTGATGTTTACGGCAGCAGCATTGGTGAGGTTTACGGCAGTAGCATTGGTGAGGTTTACGGCAGTAGGGTCGGTGATGTTTACGGCAGCAGCATTGATGAGGTTTACGGCAGTAGGGTCGGTGATGTTTACGGCAGTAGCGTTGGTGATGTTTACGGCAGTAGCGCCGATGATGTTTACGGCAGTAGCGTCGATGATGTTTACGGCAGTAGCGCTGGTGATGTTTACGGCAGCAGCATTGGTGAGGTTTACGGCAGTAGCGTCGGTGATGTTTACGGCAGTAGCGTCGGTGATGTTTACGGCAGTATCGTCTGTGATGTTTACGGCAGTAGCGCTGGTGATGTTTACGGCAGTAGCGCTGGTGATGTTTACGGCAGTAGCGCTGGTGATGTTTACGGCAGTAGCGCTGGTGATGTTTACGGCAGTAGCGCTGGTGATGTTTACGGCAGTAGCGCTGGTGATTTTTACGGCAGTAGCGCTGGTGATGTTTACGGCAGTAGCGCTGGTGATGTTTACGGCAGTAGGGTGGGTGATCTTTACGGCAGTAGCGTCGGTGATGTTTACGGCAGTAGCGTCGGTGATGTTTACGGCAGTAGCGTCGGTGATGTTTACGGCAGTAGCGTCGGTGATATTTACGGCAGTAGCGTCGATGTTTACGGCAGTAGCGCTGGTGATGTTTACGGCAGCAGCATTGGTGAGGTTTACGGCAGTAGGGTCGGTGATGTTTACGGCAGTAGCGTCGGTGATGTTTACGGCAGTAGCGTCGGTGATGTTTACGGCAGTAGCGCCGGTGAGGTTTACGGCAGTAGCGCCGGTGAGGTTTACGGCAGTAGTGCTGGTGATGTTTATGGCAGCAGCATTGTTGAGGTTTACGGCAGTAGCGCTGGTGATGTTTACGGCAGTAGCGTCGATGACGTTTACGGCAGCAGCGCTGGTGATGTTTACGGCAGTAGGTTCGGTGATGTTTACAGCAGTAGCGTCGGTGATGTTTACGACAGTAGCACTGGTGATGTATACGGCAGTAGCGCTGGTGATGTATACGGCAGTAGCGCTGGTGATGTTTACGGCCGTAGCGCTGGTGATGTTTATGGCAGTAGCATTAGTGATGTTTACGTGTCCGTCTGTCTATCTATCTATCCCATATCTATCTATCTATCCATCTATCTATCTTATATCTATCTCTCTGGTATCTATCTATCGCATATATCTATCTATCTCCTATCTATCTATCCATCTATCTAATCTATCCATCCATCCATCTATCCATCTATCTATCTCCTATCTATCTATCTCCTATCTATCTATCCCATATATCTATCCCATATCTATCTATCTCATATCTATCCATCTCATATCTATCCATCTATCTCATATCTATCTCATATCTATCTATCTATCTATCTATCTCATATCTCTCTCTCTCATATCTCTCTCTCTCATATCTATCTCTCTCATATCTATCTATCTATCTATCTCATATCTATCCATCTATCTCATATCTATCTCATATCTCTCTCTCTCATATCTATCTATCTATCTATCTAACTAAGGGTGCCTGCACACGAACGGAATTTCCAGCGCGTTATTTTAGGTACATTATCTGCCCCAGACCGCAGCCAATATACTCCTATGAGGATCCGCAGTTGTCCCCAGACGGACGGATTTGTATCGCGTTTTTTCACGCGCGTGAAAAAATCTGCGACCTGTTCTAATTTGGGTCGGATTCTGCGCGTGAAGCCTCCAATACAAGTGAATGGGTGCGTTTTTTCACGTAGTACATCCGCAGTGCAGCTGCGGATGGAGTCACTGGTTGCTATGACTACAGGAAGTAGGCATGGTAGGAGGTGTCCCAACACACAGCAGAGCTTCACAGGCACATTTGTAGAGGGAGATAGGTAGTATTTCTTGCCAATGCAGGATGTAAGAATGCAAAATCTGTAGTAATGAATTCCTCTTGTGAATTTTTTTGCAGTGACTGAAATAAAGTCACGCTGGAGAAGCGCCTGAAAAAAGTTACATGGATCAACCATGCCCACAAAGACATCTGCTCACCGGGTGAAAGCATGTTGCCAGAATAATTTAACGGTGCTCGCACAAGCAAGAGGGACAAAACGGGGTCTGGGTGTTGGTTTTTAAGCTGTTTTCCAAGGAATGGGCAGTTCTCTAGGGGTTGGGTTTACAATAAGGGGTGTCTGCTGGTTTTTCGGCGCGTTTTTTTCCGCATCCGCAACACATCCGCGTATATCCACGCGTGATTTTTCACGCATCCGCACCTATCCGCAAGCACATTTAGGTACCATACGCGCGTGAAAATCCGCTAGTGGAATCCGGAACGCTCGTGTGCAGGCGGCCTATCTATCTCTGAATCTCTCTCATATCTATCTATCTCTTTCTTAGGCCTCATGTCCACTTGCTGAATCCCGCAGTGAAATCCGTACATGCCCGCGGATATGGAGAGGGAAAATACATTATACTTACCTCTCTGGACGCTGTGGGGCTCCCCTCTGTGCAGGCCTGACCTTTTTTCTTCCGGTCGGCAGCGTGCCACGTGCAAGTGCACGAACATTTAAAAAAATCTCCTGTTCTCCCGCGTATCCGCGGCACAGCACAAAAACAGCTACAGCTATGCCGCAGATACGAACGGCTTCCATAGGCTTCAATGGAAGCCGCGGGAGCCGTCCGTGTGGCAGATCCGCAGGAAAATGGGGCATGCTGCGATTTCTTCCTGTGCGTGTGACCTGCAGGCCGGGAAGGAATCCCATCTGCATGCTTTTAGCTGCCCTAGTGATGCCAATGCATCCCTATGGGCAGCAAGACGCACGGATCTGCCGTGTGGGGGCCACGTTCGGATTTTAGAAATAAAATCTGCGCGTGTACATTGGCCCTCAGGCATAGCTACGGGGCGAGGGGGAAAAGGGCCTGGGGGGGGCCCGAGCTGAACTTTTGCACCCGAGCCCCTGAGCCTTTAGGTACGCCCCTTACTATAGGCGTCTACCTGGGCCACTAGAGACATATACCTGAGGCACTGTAGACGTATAACTGGGGCCCTGTTGGTGTATTCCTGGGGTACTATAGTTTAGCATCTCATAGCTTGAGGTTATAAGTGGCAAAAACTCATCATAAAGTCCTTTAAGCTGATTGTCACCAATTGTGTTTGAGACGAATTAGCACTTTATTGTGTTCCTGTATTCCTGTTCCTATGAGATCTGTGTAATATTACGCTCTTCCTGATCTGTTATACATGAGAGGGGGGCGGCTATTTGCAGCCGGCTCCATTGTTTCCAGCCACCGGTCTTGTGTTGGTTGTCTGCTCTCCATTGGCCATTGCTTGTGACCTCGGTCTTGGGTCTTCATCCGCAGGACTTCCCCTCGCCTCCGGTCGGGGGTTCACGGATCTTTTGTCTCATCGTTAGCAAAGTCATTTTAGAAGGAAAAGCCCCCAAAAATCATTCTGGTCTCCGACCCAAATAATGCAGTTTATCTGCAGCACATATGATTATGGAGATGGAGTATATCTGTGGGTGATATATACATGGCTGATCCTGGCCTTTGGCAAGTAATATGAATTGTAGATATGATTCAGCCATATCCGCGGTAGTGGAGAGATTCTCACGGACCTCGTTAAACACGCCGTACTGACATCAAAGTAATCATACACTGGGCAGCGCAGCATGAGCGCCGTGTGCGGACCCCCATAGGCAAGGTGCTGACCCCCGGCGTTCACATACCACAGGTGGCCGGCCTGCTTACTAAAGTGTTAGTAATGTAATTAGTGCCCTCCTGATGGAAGTTATACAGACCTCCTAGTGGAAATGGAGACCAGATGGACCTATTAGAGCTTTACTATGGGAAGCAGACGCTTACCCCTGAACATAGTGATGTGAGACTATCCAGAATGTGCTGCAGCTGTCCTCTTATACAGGGGGGCCTCAGGCCCATCGGCGCCCTCCAAACTACCAGCACTTGTGTTTGTTTTTAGTAACTTCTCCCCGCTTAGTACATTTCTCCCTGTGTGTGTTCCATACAGGCCAGTGTAATTAGCACGCTCGTTTGTCCCTTGTGATTCTGCAGCAATCAAAGTACTTAAGTAGCTGCTGCGCTAATAACAAATTAGTATTCAAGTGTCTAATTTACACAAATTTCACCTTGTCATTGCTTTGTAATTAGTGACAATTCTGGTAAAGCGTAAGCAAGTGGGGCGAGCTCTCTATAAAAGCTGCCCCTATGGACATGTTTCAACAAAAGTTCGGAGCTTGGAGAGGGGATAATAAATCTTTTTAGGTGGCTTAACCGCTTAGTGACCACCAATACCAATCGTTACGGAGGTCACTAATGGGCTTTAAACCTAACAGCCAGGAGAGGAGAAACCTCAGAGCTTGGTAGTTTAACCTCTTACATGCCACAACCAAGAGCAACTGCAGCATGTAAGCAGGTGACAAGGGGGAGGGGCTCTTTCTGTCACCCACCGGCACCCTGCAGTTCGATCACAAAGTACCGATGGGTTACCATGGCAGCCATAAGCCTGACAAGGATCTCCATGTCTGCCATATAAGTCAGCCTATCAGGCCCCGCCTCCCACAGAGCCTGATAGGCTGTTGTCGCAGGATTAGGCCGCCTTCACACCAGCGTTATATCATGGCTATTTTGCCGCAATAAAATGCTAGCTGAAAATCGCGACCATCTGATGCATTCGATTCCGATGGGCAATTTTTGGGGGCGTAAAATCATCTGGTCGGAAAAAAATAGCGCATAACGTCCGTTTGGCCAGAATACAGCGGCCACTCCCATAGACTCCTATAGGAGCTGCCGGAAAAGGGAGGTGGAGTTTAGCAGAGGCTCTGCCAAATACCGTCCTCCTTCACTTACCTCTCTGCCCTTTGCCAGTTGTTGACAAAGGGAGGGGGTAACACGGGGCAGGACATTGGCACACTAGCTCCTGCCCCATCCTGTCCCCTTCCCTTCCTAGCGGGCAGAAAAATGGGAGATGCAGCCACGACTTGGTCGTGACTGCCTCCCAAACATGCGATTTTTGGCCACAATGCGGTAATGACGCATTCGTCCGAAAATCGCATCGCCTGTGTAAAGGATCCCTGAGTAGAATGCATTACAAGTAATGCAGTGTATTATCCTAGTGATTGAACAAGCCCATCTTCAGATCTTCTTCAGTGACTAATAGCGTCAAAGTGCAATTTAAAGAAAAAAAATCCAGTTATGTATTTTATTTTTATTTTTCCCCATTTTAAATAGCTAAAACAGCAAGAAAGATGCAAGAATCCCCCCCATAATCGGTATTATCCCCCCATAATCGGTATTATTCCCCCATAATCGGTATTATCGCCCCATAATCGGTATTATCCCCCCATAATCGGTATTATTCCCCATAATCGGTATTATCCCCCCATAATCGGTATTATCCCCCCATAATCGGTATTATCCCCCCATAATCGGTATTATCCCCCCATAATCGGTATTATTCCCCCATAATCGGTATTATTCCCCCATAATCGGTATTATCCCCCCATAATCTGTATTATCCCCCCATAATCGGCATTATCCCCCCATAATCGGCATTATCGCCCCATAATCGGCATTATCCCCCCATAATCGGCATTATCGCCCCATAATCGTCATTATCCCCCCATAATCGGTATAATCCCCCATAATCGGCATTATCCCCCCATAATCGGCATTATCCCCCATAATCGGCATTATCCCCCCATAATCGGCATTATCCCCCCATAATCGGCATTATCCCCCCATAATCGGCATTATTCCCCATAATCGGCATTATCCCCCCATAATCGGCATTATCCCCCCATAATCGGTATTATTCCCCCATAATCGGTATTATCCCCCCATAATCGGTATTATCCCCCCATAATCGGCATTATCGCCCCATAATCGGCATTATCCCCCCATAATCGGCATTATCGCCCCATAATCGTCATTATCCCCCCATAATCGGTATAATCCCCCATAATCGGTATTATCCCCCCATAATCGGCATTATCCCCCATAATCGGCATTATCCCCCCATAATCGGCATTATCCCCCATAATCGGCATTATCCCCCCATAATCGGCATTATTCCCCCATAATCGGCATTATTCCCCATAATCGGCATTATCCCCCCATAATCGGTATTATCCCCCCATAATCGGCATTATCCCCCATAATCGGCATTATCCCCCCATAATCGGCATTATTCCCCATAATCGGTATTATTCCCCATAATCGGTATTATCCCCCCATAATCGGTATTATTCCCCCATAATCGGTATTATCGCCCCATAATCGGTATTATCCCCCCATAATCGGCATTATCCCCCCATAATCGGTATTATTCCCCCATAATCGGTATTATCGCCCCATAATCGGTATTATCCCCCCATAATCGGCATTATTCCCCATAATCGGCATTATTCCCCATAATCGGCATTATCCCCCCATAATCGGTATTATCCCCCCATAATCGGCATTATCCCCCATAATCGGCATTATCCCCCCATAATCGGCATTATTCCCCATAATCGGTATTATTCCCCATAATCGGTATTATCCCCCCATAATCGGTATTATTCCCCCATAATCGGTATTATCGCCCCATAATCGGTATTATCCCCCCATAATCGGCATTATCCCCCCATAATCGGTATTATTCCCCCATAATCGGTATTATCGCCCCATAATCGGTATTATCCCCCCATAATCGGTATTATCCCCCCATAATCGGTATTATCCCCCCATAATCGGTATTATCCCCCCATAATCGGTATTATTCCCCCATAATCGGTATTATTCCCCCATAATCGGTATTATTCCCCATAATCGGCATTATCCCCCCATAATCGGCATTATCCCCCCATAATCGGCATTATCCCCCCATAATCGGTATTATCGCCCCATAATCGGTATTATCCCCCCATAATCGGCATTATCCCCCCATAATCGGTATTATCGCCCCATAATCGGCATTATCCCCCCATAATCGGCATTATCCCCCCATAATCGGCATTATCCCCCCATAATCGGTATTATCCCCCCATAATCGGTATTATCCCCCCATAATCGGTATTATCCCCCCATAATCGGTATTATTGCCTTAGATCCAGGGAGAATATTTAGTTATTTATCTTGCATGATGAACATTTTACAATGTAACGCCAGAATAGCTTTTTTAAATTTTATTCGCCTGCTAAAAAGCGTAGTAAAAAGGTATCCAAAAGTCACATGACCCGACGGAGCGCCACTGCCAGAAAATCACAATGCTATGGGTCTCCGGGCTCGTTCACATGAGCGCAGCGTATTACACAAATGTAATACGCAGTGAATGCAACCCATCGAGTCCATTCGCATGAGCGTTTTTTTACGCAGTGTGCGATTGCGTTAATATACATCACCTATCTTCTATTTGCGCAACACAAGAACCCATCCCAGAAAACCTGTGGATTCACGGTGCATTAACACCCAAAGTCAATGTGATTTTCTGCATATTGTTACGTGTGGGGCATTTGTGCGCACAGATACACGCGGGGGCGGGCGACATACACCGCCATGCGGGCCGGCCTTACAACGTGACGATGCAGATTCAATTGTTTTTCTTCAAAGTGTTTTTATTGTGGAAAAGTAAAAAATAAAAAAAATCTCCCTAAACTCAGTATTGCGGTAATCGTGCTGATCAGATCTGGACGTTATCAGGTTGTTTGTACCGAAGGGCGGACGCTGGCAAAACGCAAAAACAATGGTGGAATTTCGGGATGTTTTTCCCATCTGTAATAAAATTATATGGACCCCGGAGGGCGGGCAGTAAAATATACAACCCCTCCAATACGGCTGGAAACGAGATCTGTCTCTTGCAATGCGGCGGTGAAAATCAGTTGGTCCTTAAGGCATAAAATAGGTTGGTCACTGAAGGGTTAAAAGAAGGGTCAACCGTCACTAATTATTTTGGTCTGCATATATTAATCCCAACCTGTAGAGCAAGCAGCTTATGTTACAGTACTAAGTGACTGAACCCAAGAAGCAGCTTAGGTATCAGACTATATCCAGGACCGTATGTGCCACTAGGCACTGCAGGTGTATATCTCACACATCAGCAGGAGCAAGACCTGGGGAACAGTACGGTCTGTGAGACAGTAAGGAGGAGAAGGACGAGGAAGAAGAGGAAAGGCAAGAGGAAGAAGAAGAAGAAAAGTAGGAGGAAGAAAAGGTGTTGGACGAAGAAGAGTTGTAGGAGGAAGAAGAAGTAGAATAGGAGGAAGAAGTAGAGTAGGAGAAAGAAAAGGAGGAGGAGGAGGAGGAAGAAGAAGAGCAGGTGGAAGAAGAAGTAGAGTAGAAGGAAGAGGATGTGAGGGTTGAAAAAGAAAGAAGGAAAAAAGAGGAGACCATTTGAGGGGAAGGTGAATGGGACATGAGAGTGACACTGTGTTAGCAATGGGGACTACTGCATGAGGACACTGACTAGTGGGTGTGGAGAGAGGAACATGTGACACTGGTGGTGGGGGAGGGGGGCGAGACAGGATGAGTTCATAAGTACCGGTGTTGGTGCCGGTTTTCCACAGCAGAAAATCCGCACCAAAATCTGTATCAAATCCTGCCCCGTTGGCCATGGATCTACAGCAGACCTCACCCCTTCAACTGAAAGGGTGAAACATGCTACATATTCGCATCAAATACTGCAGATTTCGACATGGATTTTGGTGTGGATCTGAAAATACCCTTAGCGGGCGTGTTTATGGTTAGTGCGTAGGGCAGCGAAGGTGTAAGCACGGCCCCGGCGAGAGGTGTAAGCACGGCCCCCGGCGGGAGGTGTAAGCACGGCCCGCCGCGGGAGGTGTAAGCACGGCCCGCCGCGGGAGGTGTAAGCACGGCCCGCCGCGGGAGGTGTAAGCACGGCCCGCCGCGGGAGGTGTAAGCACGGCCCGCCGCGGGAGGTGTAAGCACGGCCCCCCCCGCGGGAGGTGTAAGCACGGCCCCCCCGCGGGAGGTGTAAGCACGGCCCCCCCGCGGGAGGTGTAAGCACGGCCCCCCCGCGGGAGGTGTAAGCACGGCCCCCCCGCGGGAGGTGTAAGCACGGCCCCCCGCGGGAGGTGTAAGCACGGCCCCCGGCGGGAGGTGTAAGCACGGCCCCCGGCGGGAGGTGTAAGCACGGCCCCCGGCGGGAGGTGTAAGCACGGGCCCCGGCGGGAGGTGTAAGCACGGCCCCCGGCGGGAGGTGTAAGCACGGCCCCCGGCGGGAGGTGTAAGCACGGCCCCCGGCGGGAGGTGTAAGCACGGGCCCCGGCGGGAGGTGTAAGCACGGGCCCCGGCGGGAGGTGTAAGCACGGGCCCCGGCGGGAGGTGTAAGCACGGCCCCGGCGGGAGGTGTAAGCACGGCCCCCCGCGGGAGGTGTAAGCACAGGCCCCGGCGGGAGGTGTAAGCATGGCCCCGGCGGGAGCTGCAATGATATAAGTGAGATTTGTTTCATAAGTATATTGGAATATTGTTCCAATTATTAATCTGCTCTTCTGCCGCAGTATCCGGTAACATGAGCAGAGTGACGCCATCTAAAAAGATTCTTTATTAAGTTACGCCTAATTTTTGAGTTTCTCTTTTCCCCAAGTTGTAGAATTGAGGACATGTACAGCGTCAGCGAGATTAAACTACCCAACGAACTTCACTTCAGATGATGCAAGCGCCATTTATGAACATTTTTTGGAAAAATGCTGCCGATAGGTGGTGCTGTAGCTATTCAAATCATGCTACAAATATTCAATTTGTCCCCCTAGGTTTTCTACAACACTTTCTATTCACAAAGACCATCTTTTCCACCACTGAACGCAGCGAGTCGGCTTTATTCGCTACAACATGCCGATGAATGCCGTCCTCAGACCTGACACTGATGCAGGACTGTCACAGTAGACCGGCTCTGCCACAGCACCATCTATTGGTGACTTTTTTACAAAATGTTTTCATAAATGGTGAATGCATCGTCTGAAGTTGTCTTATGGGGAGCAGCAGAGCGCCCTCCGGAGGCCTCTGAGTTGGGGAAGTTGATTAGGCTAACCCTGTAGTAAGGATGCTGAACATCATAAGGCAGAACGGTATGAGGCTTGCTTAAAGTGCTTTACTCATTTTCTGTATAAAAGCTGATTGGGGAAAAGAATTCATAGTGACAACTCTTCCTGTCGCATTAAATTAAAAGGCGGCCCTTTAAATGGGTTTTCCAGCATTAAAAAAAAACTATTGGTGACGTATCCTCGGACAGAACGATCAGCGGCATAATCACAAGAAGTTGCTCATTAGTGACTCAAACTCTTGCAGTGACTAAACCTCAGTGTTCTACTCACACCTGAAGAGCAACTCAAACCAACTGCTTATAATAGTTCAATATGCGCTATTTTTTTTGAGCACATGCGCCGGCTCAGAACATGCTGCATCTTTTTCCTGCGAACGAAATGCATGCGCAAAATACACTTAAGTGAACGAACCCATTAAAGTGGTTTCTATTCACTGCATGTAAAATGATCTATCAGTCTGCATGCAGTTAGGCTTCACACGGGCGAGCGCGATATGGGGCTGTGAATGCCGTCCCGTGTGGATTCCCCAGGGATGCGAGGCGTTTCCATGCAGGATCCGGTCACAGCCGTGGCAGACGATGGCGGAGTTTCTCCCATTGCTTACAATGGGCGCTGCGATGCCAGATCATGCAGCCAGATAGGGCATGCTGCGATTTGTTTCCCGCATCGCGGTGCCATGCAGGAGAACATGGCTGTGTATGTCGCATTCTAAAGAATGGGGTTCATGTTTGTGCGTCTCACAACACAGAAATATTGCGTGACTTTCTCTCGCCTGCGTGAAGCCGGAGTCTGTGGGGTTCACAAAGACAAAGTTTTGCAGGAGTTTTTTAAGTGAAGAGGATGGAAGGAAGGAAGGCTGATAGGTGGAGGAAGAAGCTTATATCTCTGCTAGGGGGTATCACAAGGCTGCTCATATCTGCCCCGCTAATGATCAGCTCACCACTAACCACCAGTATACTCATTCCTGAAACACCGTATACCTACAGACATATTAAAGGGATTGTCCGAGTTATGTGCTGCCGCAGCCAATGAGGGGGCTCAGTAATGATTGTCAGTTTATGGGACGGCAGCAGAGAGGCCAGGAGCTGCCGGTGGGGAGAAGGCAGGAGGAGCGCTTTATCATGTTCTTGCTATGGCAAAGCCATTTTCACATTACAGTTTTACCTCGGACAACCCCTTTAACTCCCAAAACATCACAGAGCACTCGGAATATTAACCTCTAAAATAAACCCCAGTTGCCATTATTATCCTGTTATTGCAGCATCACACGTCTGTATTTAATCAAGCATTATGGCATTAGTTGCTCTTCGGGATGTGGGTATCATCTGGTAACTGCAGGATGAGAGTGAAGCGCTCTACACTATATTATGTAGGCAGTGACACAAGTATTAGAGAGGTGATAGCTGTACTGGCCAAGCAGCAAACACATGTAGATACAAGGCAGGTGTAACAACATAACAATGTCTGAGGATACATATCTATATATATGAAGGCAAAAGTCCTCGCTGACTCACTCACTGACTGACTGACTCGCCAATAATTCTCCAACTTCCCGATGTCGTACAAACATGAAATTTGACACGACCATTCTTTAGGTCCTAAATCGAAAAAGTAAAGGGGACACAACTCGATTATTCAATGCTAAGTGCAAAAGTATTGGCACCCCTATGTAATACACCTAATCTAATTCTCTAACTTCCCAATGTCGTACAAACATGAAATTTGTCACGACCATTTTTTAGCTCCTAGGGGCTCAGTCAGACAAGCAATTTTTTTGGCGCACCTATGTGCAAAAAAGAAAAAGCGCTTCACACATCTTGAAAATGCGCGTGACCGCAGCTCCGTGCCGGCTGCTTTTAATGTGGCCGGCACTACTGCTGCCGGCCCCATTGAGAGGAATGGATGCAGGCAACCCCCGCAGTGATTTTCAGGGAAGGGCTTGAAATATAAGCCCCTCTCTGAAAATTATCCCTAGCTGCTGTAAAAAACAAGACAAAAAAAACCCACCTCACTTTCAATAAATGGCTGAGCACTGCCTGTGATTGGCTGAGTGCTCAGCCAAACAGACACAGCCCTTTCAGGAGGCGTGGAATTTTAACCCCTTAACGACTGCCCCATCGGGAAAATACATCCTCAGCAAGTGGGCTTTAATCCTAGAGGACGTAGTTTTATGCATCCTCTTTGGATTAATGCCCACTTGCCTGATGACGTGACAGCTCCATGCTGTCGGTGCCCGTCGGTGAGAGGAGATGAAACTTTTTACCCGAGGCCTCCGTGTTCGCACCCCGACGTGATCTTCCTCCGTGAACTTTCCCGGATTCTGCACATGCGACCGCCGGCAAAACACCGGACACATGCGCAGGAGTCGGGGAGCCTAAGAAATTAAAACCTCCTTGCTCCCGGCGACCAACGGTCACGTGAAAAAAAGGTAGCGATCTACCTTTGGCCGGTCTCACATGACCAGATAGGAATTACGGATTCCGCATGCGTCTGATCCACGGTAATACGCAGATCAATCGCATTGGATTACACAATTCCGCTCACATTAGTGGGTTGGAATTGCGTGATCCACTCACAGAAAAAAGAATGTAGCAGGTTCTATTTTACCGTGGATATCCACAATATAGAGCCCATTGTGCTCCACGGTCGTGGATATACCCGCAGCCCATACGCAACTACATTGTGTACGGGCTGCGGGTACCCGTGTCATCACTAAGCGACGGTGTGGGAAATACAAACAAAAAAGTACTGCGCATGACCGCCTGTGTGAGTAGGCAGTTATGCGCAGTACATTACGCGGCCGTACGCAGGGTCACAGCCGGGCTCACAGATGGGATCAACTGCGGGCCTCCGCAAGCAGATTCCACCTACGGCCGTGTGAGCCCGGCGTTATTCAGACCGCTACCTGTAATACGCAATTTACAAGAAGCCCCGGGAACGCTCGCCTTCCTGCAGTTCCAGGAGCACCTTGTTGAGCGTCTTCTGTGTGTGACCACCGCACCTCGGCAAGCTTACGGAGACTCACAGAGTGCCACTTTTTACACCCCATACCCGCTACTGAGGGCAAGGAATACCCCCCAAAAAGCATGAGAGGAGGGGGGATACCCGGTTTTATTGCCCCATGTACAAATCCCAACCAGGCTCCGTAATTACCCTTGTCTTCGGAAATACCACACAGTTCACATTATTACTTTTATCTAAGATTTGGGGAATGCCGAAAAGGGTGCGGAGTGTGTGTGTGTGGGGGGGGATATTTTTGGGGAGTCAATTTTTATTCCGTACAAATGAACAATGGGGCCTGGAATGTATTCAGTTGTGCCCTGCAATCCAATTGGTGTTCCCTGCATTACAGGCCTTGCCATGTGTCCTTTAAGTAGATTAGGGCCACAAGGGGTATGTTTTTGAACACGGGACAAACGGGGGTATCCATTTTGGGGTGAAGGTCTTCATTCCTATGTACACTGTACAATAAAAACAGTTTTTAAATTGACAAAATTGCCAAAAAAATGAAAATCGTAATTTTTTCCTTCTGCTTTGCTTAGATTTATTCAACTCTGTGGGGTCAAAATACGCAATACACCCCTAGATGAATTCGTTAAGGGGTCTAGTTTTTAAAATGGGGTCGTTTGTGGGGGTTCTTTATAGTTTTAGACGCTCAATGGCTCTATAAGTGGGCAATGGGGCCTGGAATTTATTCCGTTGTACCCTGAAATCCAACTGGTGCTCCTTCCATTATAGGCCTAGCCATGTGTCCTTTAAGTAGATGAGGGCCACAAGGGGTATGGTTCTGAACACGGGACAAACAGGGGGATCCATTTTGGGGTGAAAGTCTTCATTCCTATGTGTGCTGTACAAAAAAACAGTTTTTAAATTGATACAACTGCCAAAAAAATGAAAATTGTAATTTTTTTCCTACTGCTTTGCTTAGATTTATTCAAAATTTGTAGGGTAAAAATGTACAGTACACCCCTAGATGAATTCGTTAGGGGGTCTAGTTTTCAAAATGGGGTCATTTGTGGGGGTTCTCTGTCGTTTTGGCTGCCCAAGGGCTCTACAAGTGGGCAATGGGGCCTAAATCACCTTCATGCTAAATTTCTGTTCCGAAAGCCACTCCTTACATTTTGGGCCCCGTTGTGCATCCACACATAAGATTAGGGCCACAATGGGTATGTTTCTGAACACGGGAGAAATGGGGGTATCCATTTTGGGGTGTAAATCCTCCTTTTCATGGGCACTATAAGAAAAAAGTATGTCTTTAAAATGACATATTTGCAAAAATATGAAATTTTATTTTTTCTCCTCTAAATTGAATTAATTCCTGAAAAAAACTGGTGGGATCAAAATACTCATGACCCCCCTCAGTGAATACATTAAGGGGTGTAGTTTTTAAAACGGGGTCATTTGGGGGGGTATTTATTATTCTGACACTCATGAGCCTTTCCAATCTTGGCTTGGTGCAGGAAAACAAAGTGTTCCTCAAAATGCTGAAAAGTAATGTTAAATTTGTACGTCCTCTAAATGGTTAAAAAAAAAAAAAACACAAAAGTTTTTCAAGTGTGCATTCAGAATAAACAGATGGAAATATATATCTTCTAAAAAATTTGTACAGTATGTTTGAACATATTTGAGATATTACGGTTGAAAATATGAAAAAAATGACAATTTTTTCAGAATTTTTCCAATATTGGTACTTTTAATAAATATACACAAATTACATTGGTCTCTTTTTACCACCTAAATGAAGTACAACATGTGGCGAAAAAACAATGTCAGAATCACTTGGAGATGTAAAGCCTTTACGGAGTTATGCTACGTTGAACGACGCATGTCAGATTTCCAAAATTTGGCTCCATCACTAAGGCGCACACAGGCTTCGTTAAATCCCTGGCAGGAGAAGAAGCTTCAGACCAGTGCCAGGGAGCCAGCAAGAAGACGCGTTGGACAGCTAATGTTTTTTTAACGGCGGTGAGGGATGATTTTCAGGGAAGGGCTTAAATTTCAAGCCCTTCCCAGAAAACCACTACGGGGTCGCCTGCATCCCATTGCTTTCAATGTGGCCGACAGCAGTAGCGCCAGCCCCATTGACAGCACTGGGATGGCACCGTGATCCTTTGTCATAGCTGCCACTGCTGTGGCAGGGGATTCCAATAACCCTGTGGGGAGTCCCCTTGTCACTGAACACTGTCACTGTGCTGTCAGTGTTCAGTGATGAGGGGACTCCCCATGGGGAATCCTTGCACAGCACAGGCCTGCACGGCGCATGGATGTCCTATCTTTTGCAGGTGCGAGTATTTTGCGCCTCTAAAAGACGGACATGTGAAGACATTATAGTAAACCAATACTTCTATCAGACGTGCTTTTTTTTTGCGCACAGAGGCGCGCAGAGAAAGAAAATGCTCGTCTGACTTCGCTCTAAATAGGAAAAGTAAAGGGTTCACAACCCGATTATTCAATGCTAATTGCACAACTAAATGCACCCCGATGTAATCTAACTCCCCGGTGTTGTACAAATGTGAAAGTTGGCACAAGCATTGCTTAGGTCCTAAATAGGAAAAGGAAAGCGGTCGCAACTTTATTATTTAGTTCAAAGTGTGAAAGTAAGTGAACCCCTATGTAATATAACTAATAACACACATCTGAACCGCACAAACATGAAATTTGCCACGACTATTCTTTACATCCTAATAGGAAAACTAACGGGGTCACAACTTCACTATTCAATTCTAAGCAAGAAAATCTGAGGATCTACCTCACCTCTATGTGTATATACTGAGGAGAATCTCCCTCACCTCTATGTGTATATACTGAGGAGAATCTACCTCACCTCTATGTGTATATACTGAGGAGAATCTACCTCCCCTCTATGTGTATATACTGAGGAGAATCTACCTCACCTCTATGTGTATATACTGAGGAGAATCTACCTCACCTCTATGTGTATATACTGAGGAGAATCTACCTCACCTCTATGTGTATATACTGAGGAGAATCTACCTCCCCTCTATGTGTATATACTGAGGAGAATCTACCTCACCTCTATGTGTATATACTGAGGAGAATCTACCTCACCTCTATGTGTATATACTGAGGAGAATCTACCTCACCTCTATGTGTATATACTGAGGAGAATCTACCGTACCTCTATGTGTATGTACTCAGGAGAATCTACCTCACCTCTATGTGTATATACTGAGGAGAATCTACCGTACCTCTATGTGTATATACTGAGGAGAATCTACCTCACCTCTATGTGTATATACTGAGGAGAATCTACCTCACCTCTATGTGTATATACTGAGGAGAATCTACCTCCTCTCCATGTGTATATACTGAGGAGAATCTACCTCACCTCTATGTGTATATACTGAGGAGAATCTACCTCACCTCTGTGTGTATATACTGAGGAGAATCTACCTCACCTCTATGTGTATATACTGAGGAGAATCTACCTCACCTCTGTGTGTATATACTGAGGAGAATCTACCTCACCTCTATGTGTATATACTGAGGAGAATCTACCTCACCTCTATGTGTATATACTGAGGAGAATCTACCTCACCTCTATGTGTATATACTGAGGAGAATCTACCTCACCTCTATGTGTATATGCTGAGGAGAATCTACCTCATCTCTATGTGTATATGCTGAGGGGAATCTACCTCACCTCTGTGTGTATATACTGAGGAGAATCTTCCTCACCACTGTGTGTATATACTGAGGAGAATCTCCCTCACCACTGTGTGTATATACTGAGGAGAATCTACCTCCCCTCTATGTGTATATACTGAGGAGAATCTACCTCACCTCTGTATGTATATACTGAGGAGAATCTCCCTCACCACTGTGTATATATACTGAGGAGAATCTACCTCACCTCTATGTGTATATACTGAGGAGAATCTACCTCACCTCTGTGTGTATATACTGAGGAGAATCTACCTCACCTCTGTGTGTATATGCTGAGGAGAATCTACCTCACCTCTGTGTGTATATACTGAAGAGAATCTACCTCACCTCTATGTATATATACTGAGGAGAATCTACCTCACCTTTGTGTGTATATGCTGAGGAGAATCCACCTCACCTCTATGTGTATATACTGAGGAGAATCTACCTTCTCTCTATTTGTATACTGAGGAGAATCTACCTCACCTCCATGTGTATATACTGAGGAGAATCTACCTCACCTCCATGTGTATATACTGAGGAGAATCTACCTTACCTCTGTGTGTATATACTGAGGAGAATATACTGAAAGGCTATAAAGTACATATAAAAGCGGCCATGGACTGCAGGGATGGAGCCTTGAAGGCTAAGAAGGGGCTGCATCCTCCAGTTTGGGGGTAAAGTTGAACTAAAACGGCCTTACCTTTAAGGGTATATAGTGAGTAGAGTGGAAGGGGCGGCACATTCTGCAGAGGGATATCGGTACATGCAGTCTGAGGAGAATCTAACACTCCTCTATGTGTATACATATTTTAGTCAGATCCACAAACATTTCTCAGAGCACGATCCTGGAATACACATGGAGCGAAGAGAACAACAGGGCGCCCCTAGTGGTCACATACAACCCCCAGATGTACATCTTCAGAACAATCACTGCTACTCTCCAACCCGCACCCCACACAGACAATACACTAAATATTCTCAGACCAAGAGCCAGTAACCTCAAGGAGTCTCCTGGTCACAACAGCCCTCTGATTACCATCAGAGACGGCACTGTTCCTTGTAACATGCAACATCTGTCCCCACATCCTACCAACAGGCACCGTCCCCACGGCCAACACAATACGGGACTATAAGACTACTGAGACTTCTGCACATCCTGCAGTCTGGTGCCCATTATAAGGTGCCCTGATGGAATGACATCGGAGAAACTGCAGGATGCCTCTGCAAGGAGCTACAACAACGAAGAAGCTGGATGCAACTACAAGGACCACTTTTCACTCATGTAAGAACTCTTCACAACCCAGTTGTCATCCTGCCCTTTTCAGAATGCAGATTAATCACACTAGGTCTCTACTCTGTTGTTACGTGTATACATGTTTAGCAATCACAAATAGTTAATTAGTCACAGCACACGCTTCATCTTAGCTTGTAAGGAAGGATATCATCACATAAGTGGTGCACGCTCGTCACGATCCTGGATCACAAGTATGTCAATCCAATGAAAGAGAGAAGAGCAGCACTCCAGGGAATAAAATCACTTTGGTATCTTTATTGTGCCCATAAGACATGAACAACGTTTCGACCCTGCTCCAACGGGTCTTTGTCAAGTTCTGAGCCACGTATACAGACATGCAACATTAAATAGCAACAATGACCACACCTCCACCAATCACAAGACAATACATCATTAGCCCATTAAAACAGATCACATGCTATAGGTCGACTCAGTGCATATAACGCAGGTGAAGAATACCAAACTGATTACATCAATGCCTTCATGTCATACACTGTGCTGCAAACCTGTAGATCTTTTCCCCAGTGATGTCGTATGCTATTAGCGTCACTATCTCCGTCCAGCGAGATCCCGTTGAAGATCTCGCGATATCTCGAGTGTAGTGCGCAGCTTAGCCTTTTGGGCTGTCCCAATACGCAGTGATTGCGCATGCGTGGAAATTCGCTGCTCCTATGTGAAATGTCGCGTCTCCACAGCGAAATCACAGTACATGCATGTCAGCAGCATAGCCAATGCAAAGCTGACATGCCCGTATATTGATCCTTTACCCATAAATAGTGATGAGGCTATTGCGCATGTGCGAGATTTACCAGTTATCGCGTGCCTCATCACATCACCGCAACGTAAGTTGCGCACATCTACGCAAGCAGCGTACACCAGATACGGTTAGCTTATCGATGTATGTAACACCAATAGCTCAGTTTGGCTCTACGTAGTATCATAATATAAGATAAACGTTAAATTACCGATGTGTTCATACAGTCACATATTACCTGTATTGATTAGGGTCTAATAGTTAAAGGCGCAGCAATTACCCATCAATATAATATATACTGGCAACCAAATGAATATATCACCCCAAAACAATGCCATCGTTAATTCAATCAATAATGTTACGCATAAGGCACCAATGGATCCCTCCAGAAAATCGGATATATCATTAACACAGAGTATTATCATCATGAACTCTCCACACAGCTGTCGGACACTGCAGTGTATGAGGTATTGCCATCTGATCCTACAAATTGGTCTTTAAATGAGTTGAAGTTGGTCCTTACCCAGGCTAAAAGTGATGGTCTTATTGACCAACGCCTTTTCGATTTTTTGTGTCCTACACATCAGGTGATGGCTAAGATCTATACGTTGCCCAAAATCCACAAAAATCTCCGCTGTCCCCCTGGACGACCAATTGTGTCTGGGAGGGGCTCCATTTTCAACAATGTTTCCAGGTTTCTGGACAGAGTGCTTCAACAATATGCCACAGAGGCTATGTCCTATATCAAGGACTCGGCTGACTTTCTGAGCAAATTGAGTTTGGTGACCATCAAAAACGATGCCATTTTGGCGTCTTTTGATGTATCCTCATTATATACCATAATTAAGCACGAGAACGGTATTGCTGCTGTTGGACATTTTTTGTCGGGCTCAAATCTTTCCACAGGATGTATCAACTTGGTTCTAACATTATTGATGTTGGTTTTGTCTAATAATGTCTTTATTTACGGTAATTGTTTTACCGACAATTACAAGGGACCGCGATGGGGTCTAATATGGCCCCATCTTACGCAAATATATTCATGCTCCATATGGAGGAGACGCGTCTCTGTACCTCCCCATCCTGGGCCTTTGCCCAGGTATGGTGGAGGTACATAGATAACGTCTTCGTCATATGGAATGGTTCCATCGAACAATTGGACACTTTCCACAATGAATTGAATGGTTGTTTGCCGGAACTTAAGTTCACGCTTTTGGCATCTGAAACATCCATTCAATTCCTTGACGTTTTGGTCATTAAGGATGGGAACCATTTGATAACGGACCTTTATACCAAACCTACGGACCGAAACAACTTATTGCATTTCTCCAGTTGCCACCCGCCGGCCATGATCAAGTCATTACCTTGGAGTCAGATGCTCAGGGTCCGGCGGGTGGTAACTGCTGAATATTTTGACACCCGTCTGGAAATGATGTATAAAAAATTTGCCTCTAGGGGTTACCCACATGATTTGTTACGTGAACAGGTGGATAGAGTTAAACAAGTAGATCGTGCGTCCACTTTGAATCCCTCTACTAAAACGCTGGTGACTAGGAGCCGTATGCCATTTGTCTCTACCTATGGATCAGATAGCAACGCGATCCGACATACCTTGAGGAAACATTGGCACGTTCTGACTAGCTGCCATCCTGGGATCACGGAGTTTGCTTCTCCGCCCATTATGGCATATAGACGTGCACGCAATTTGAGGGACCTTTTGGTCCATACATCGTGTTCTTCTCATAGTGGATCTGTGCAAAGAACATTAGCCCCGGTCAGAAATGGCAATTTCCCATGCCTTGGATGTGCGGCGTGCCATAATATGACGAAGGGCGATAGTTTTTTTCACTCCAGATCTGGCAAACGTTTTACCGTACGTGGGTGGTACAGCTGTTGGTCCTCATTTGTCATATACCTTATTAGCTGTCCGTGCGGCCTCCAGTATGTGGGTGAAACCACTACTGAGGTTCGCAAGCGGATAGCTAATCACAAGAGTAATGTAAGGACAAAGAAACGGGATCTACCTATCCCAAAACATTTTGAGGATCATAACCATTCTGTTAGCCAATTACGGTTCATGGTTATTGATTCTGTTGATAGGGACGTTCGAGGTGGTGATAGGGAACGTAGGTTAAAATTACTTGAAGCAAAATGGCTTTTTAAACTTGATGTGCTGCCCCCTAATGGCCTCAATCTGGAATACAATCCATTATTGTACTTAACATGATATTGTGCTACTTTCTATGTGGTCATTAGAGGTGCTCGTCCATGTTTGATTCGTACTTGCTACTGAAGTATTGATTTTAATTTTCGTATATGTTTGTTTTTTCAGATCGCATGGGGAGATGCAGTGAAAATATACGCAGTTTATGATTGCTCCAGATTGAACCTGTATTGGTCTTCTCTCTATACATAATCAGATTGAATACAATTATCAGCAATACAAATTCTGATGTGCCTTTGTGTCCTACTTCCTGGCGGTGTTCTGTGTACTGTATATGGTGACACTGGAGTGGTGATTAGCTTAATGTTTTGGCGGTTACTGCTATGGGTGATTAATGATATATCCGATTTTCTGGAGGGATCCATTGGTGCCTTATGCGTAACATTATTGATTGAATTAACGGTGGCATTGTTTTGGGGTGATATATTCATTTGGTTGCCAGTATATATTATATTGATGGGTAATTGCTGCGCCTTTAACTATTAGACCCTAATCAATACAGGTAATATGTGACTGTATGAACACATCGGTAATGTAACGTTTATCTTATATTATGATACTACGTAGAGCCAAACTGAGCTATTGGTGTTACATACATTGATAAGCTAACCGTATCTGGTGTACGCTGTTTGCGTAGATGTGCGCTACTTACGTTGCGGTGATGTGATGAGGCACGCGATAACTGGTAAATCTCGCACATGCGCAATAGCCTCATCACTATTTATCGGTAAAGGGTCAATATACGGGCATGTCAGCTTTGCATTGGCTATGCTGCTGACATGCACGTACTGTGATTTCGCTGTGGAGACGCGACGTTTCACATAGGAGCAGCGAATTTCCACGCATGCGCAATCACTGCGTATTGGGACTTAGCCCAAAAGGCCAAGCTGTGCACTACACTCGAGATATCGCGAGATCTTCAACGGGATCTCGCTGGACGGAGATAGTGACGGTAATAGCATACGACATCACTGGGGAAAGGATCTACAGGTTTGCAGCACAGTGTATGACATGAAGGCATTGATGTAATCAGTTTGGTATTCTTCACCTGCGTTATATGCACCGAGTCGACCTATAGCATGTGATCTGTATTGTCTTGTGATTGGTGGAGGTGTGGTCATTGTTGCTATTTAATGTTGCATGTCTGTATACGTGGCTCGGAACTTGACAAAGACCCGTTGGAGCAGGGTCGAAACATTGTTCATGTCTTATGGGCACAATAAAGATACCAAAGTGATTTTATTCCCTGGAGTGCTGCTCTTCTCTTTTTCAGTGTATACATGTTATATATATATATATATATATATATATATATATATATATATATATATTTATTTATTCAGGTATATGTTGTTACACCAGCCTAACAGAGAGGCCTAGTAGCCTTGATGGCTCATATATATCACTTTTCTGTTTGGCTAATAAACGTATCACCTCTATATTACTTATATATACTATATATTACTTATATATACCGTATATACCGGCGTATAAGACGACTTTTGAACCCCGAAAAATCTGCTCTGAAGTCGGGGGTCGTCTTATATGGCGGTAATACAAAAAAAAAAGTGTCAAAAAAAAAAAATCAGTACTCACCTCCCCCGCCGTTCTGTTGCGCTCCGGCAGGCCATCGCTCCCATCTGGTCCCGGCAGAACATTGCTTTCTGAATGCGGGGCTTGAAATCCCCGCCTCCAGAAAGCTAATACACACGCCGTCAGCCAGTTACAGCCATTCAATGACATCATTGAATGGCTGTGATTGGCTGAAGGCGCACGTGTGTTAGCAATCACACCCATTCAATGATGTCATTGAATAGTGTGATTGGCTGAAGCCACGTGTGTTTTAGCCAATCACAGCCATTCAATGATGTCATTGAATGGCTGTAACTGGCTGACGGCGTGGGTATTAGCTTTCTGGAGGCGGGGATTTCAAGCCCCGCATTCAGAAAGCAATGTTCTGCCGGGGACCAGATGGGAGCGACAGCCTGCCGGAGCGCGACAGAACGCCGGGGAAGGTGAGTACTGATTTTTTTTTTCTCCACTGTATTACCGGCGTATAAGGTGAAAGTTGGGGGGTCGTCTTATACGCCGGTATATACGGTACTATATATTAGTTATATATACTATACTATATTACTGTATTTAACATCATAGATTCTTCTGGCTAACGCGGTCCCGCGCCATTTTTGACAGTGGCCACATGGCGCTTGTAGTTGCTGTCAGGTATAGTAATTCCCACACTGTATTATTTAGGCATCACATGAACCAACCAAAAGTGCACTTAGGCTAACTTCACACGGATGAGCGCGGTACGGGGCCGGGAATCCTGCCTCCACATTGCAGTTGGCACCATGTGAAATCCCCAGGGAGGGTATGTAAAAACAGCCTCACTTCACTTTGAGGAGGCAGGGATCCTCCGGTACGGCAGTCACAACCGCGGTAGAGGATGGTGGAGTCTCTCCCATTGTCTTCAATGGTGCCAGGTATACTGCCGCCAACAAAGGGTGCTGCGAGAGCATGCAGAAATATAGAAGATGCCATGATTTGTTTCTCGCATCGCATTACTTGTAGTGCTCACGTATATGACCACATTCAAAATAATGGGGTTCATATTTGTGTCAGATTTGTGCGTCTTGTAACGCACAGGTGTCACGCAATTTGGGTGCCCGTATGAAGCCGGACTTAGGGCAACCTCCAACCTAAGCCCAACACAAATGGAAACGCCCATGATAACAGTAAGGGACTTTTACTACTGGAGTAGTCTAGCAGCCAGTTGGCATTGTAGTGATGCAGGGCAACCATGGTGAGATAGAGGCATTCTTAGGCCTCTTTCACACAAGCGTATATTGGCCGCCATTTTAACGGTCGTCCAAAATACGCTCTGATCTGATGCATTGGATTCCAATGCACTCCCATGGCGTAAAAGTGCCCGGTCAGGCAAATGTAGCGCCAATTGCTTTCACGCCAGCCCACAAAAACAGTCCTAGAACTATCTTTTGGGGCAGAATACGTCAGTCGCTGCATGGGCTCCTATGGGAGCCTATGACAGCGGCCAGAGAAGGAAGGTGGGAGGGAGTTAAGCAGCATGACTGTCAAACTACCTCTCTCTTCTCTCCTACTCCTCTCTCCTCCCCTCTGGCTGGTGGCAATTGGAGGGGGCAGGATGGTTGCAAACTAGGGACGGGTTGGGCGGTCCTCAGCTCCGCCCCTGTCCCACACCCTCCTATTGCACACAGCTGGACGGGAGGAGAGAGGAGGTGAGCCAGCGAGGGGGAGGGAGTGGAGGCCCAGAGGGGAGGTCCAACGGTATTGCGGGCTCGGTGTGTATGCGCTGGGGCCGTGCCGTCTGAACGGGCAAACAAACATTAGATTTCATGCATTTTTAGGGTACAGCCGTGTGAAAGAGCCCTTACTCTGTTCCCATCAAATCCACCTCTGGTTGTCTGTACTAGCCGGCACTTTATAGTGAATTATCTTGTGTCTTGTTGCATCTTGGGGAACACAATTAGGCTTCATGTTCAGCAGTTTTTGCAACAATATATAACTGAAAAAGTGTTTAAAAGTCATGTATTTTTGAAATGGCTTTCAGTTTTACCCACAGGCCTCGGGTAGCGATGCTTTGACACAACCTATAGTTCGAACAGTAGCGAAGATGGTTTACCAATGAAGACTACATAATAATACTACTTCCTAGCAGCAATCGTTTTCTCTTGTGAAGCCTTTCCCATAACCTCCTCTATGAAATGAAGATTGCCTATGACTTCCCGTGGAAATTAATCCCTCCTTCAGGAAAACATTTAGTAAAGAAGTGCAGCGATCAGCAGACTGCTGTTTGCTGCTACCACTCTGCCGCTGCTTATCAGAATAATCTCAGGGATTTTCTACTCCTTCCCGACCCGTTATCGTCCTACAAAATATAGACTTTCCTCTCATCTAGTATTACGCTGCTTTCCTGAACGCCAACAGCTTTAGTGCGAGACGGCCGGATTCTGAGCGATGATCTAAAAACGTATTTGGAATATTACCGTAATTGTCAGCATTCGCCCCATGAAGGAGTGACCTTGTGTGCGAGACGCGTCTTCCAGAGACCAATACCGCCACCAATAAAAACAACTCACCCCACGGACCCAACTGAAGCTGCTCTGTTTAACAGATGATTTTAATTAATGGACGGACGGCGTCATAAACATAGGATTCCTGCTATTGTGGCTCTTTGAAGACTGCGCTGTGTTTTACGGTCTCCTCATTACCGCGCTTCCTCTAATGGCTTCAGAAGAGAGGATTTACACCGAAAACATTCAGCGAGACGCCGCACGAGAACGGCTTCCAAAAATGACGTCCTCGGCCTCTAATTCCAGCCGAGCACCTTATGCCTATGAGGTATATTCACTGCCTAAACGAGGTGTTACTCGCTCCCTTTCATGTCTGCTAAATACATTTCTAGCAAGCAGCCCTAATTTCTGATGTTCCACCTGACTTGAATCCTAACGGGTCCGGCAGCGGCGCTCCGGATCTCTGCAGCGCTCACCGTATCATTTTAATATCATTAAAAGAAGAACGATAATCTGGGGAACGGCGCGTTTGTAACAAACTAGACGGCGGTAGAAGCTGCAAGAGAAACCGAATTATTGGAAAAAAGACACAATATTTACTAAACAAACCCCAATAAATATGGGAAAAATACTGAATTATAGAGAATCTGTTGTTACCAACGCGCTGAAACGTCTACATATTGTGGCGCGGTTATCACGTCTTTTACACCAGATTTCTGGCATAAAGAGGTAAAAAAAAATGATGGCGCACAATCAAATATTGGCTGATCATATTTACTATCATGTACACCAGAAAGCGGCACAAATACGACTAAACACTAAAGCTCACACTGAGCCGCTGCCGGATGCCACAAAGGTATTATTAAAGGCTGACGTCACACGGGCAGATTTGCGCACACAATATACGTGTCCAATACACAATCAATAGAACCCACTGAAGGTTCACATATTTTACATGCACAAAAAAAAAAAAATACAGCATGCTCTATTTTCCCATGCACCAAAGTCCCAGTAGAAGTCAATGGGGATGAGCAAATGCACGCGCAATACGCTAGGAGATGCGTGGAACACGAAATTGCAAAGAAAGAAGAACACATCTTGAACTCATTGGAATGTTTAGCCTTCTCAATGGCTGGCAGCATTGGTGGGGTTTTTCCGCACATGCAAATATTACAGTAAAATACGCCGACGCGCGCACAAAAAAAGCAACAAATGTGCCGCTTACAGCAATGCAAATTTTCCGCAGCCCAGCATGCGACACAGCGGTAAGTAACTCTGCCCGCTGAGTGTATCATGTTTCGGTGAAAACCCGACCACTACAGCGTTCTGAAGGATGACATTGGTTAGAATAGCTGAATGCTCCCCATTGGCGCACCTCGCGCTGACGGTTGGAAGTCCCCGCTATCGTAAGCTACTTGTCTTTGAATCCGGTCTTCATAGATTCGGACTTTTTGTTCGGCTCACTGTCGGTCTTACTTAATGGCTCGGGTCGCATGTTTACCTGCAGCAGATGTAATTAGGATGTGCTGGACACAATGTATGCCCTTCCATGCTAAAGGAAAGTCCTGCCAGGTAGCATGCAATGCAGCGCTCCTGCCGCTCATGTCCAAGCCTTGAGGTGTAAAGAGGAGACACAAGCAGGCCTTATTCTCCATGTGGAGATCATTGATCCACCAATCAGCTATTAGCATGTCCAAGTGACCACCAGACTAATCATTAAGTACTAAGCGCACCCAGATTGTTAATGACTTTTCAGAATAAGCTGCCATGTATGTACATGAGAAGAAACACTATGTCTGGCCATTATATGACCGATTCCTCTCTCCACTCTTTATCTCTAGGTTTCCATTCTCTCTGAGCTGCTGGATGGAGCCAAGCTGCTCTGATGGCTTCGCACACTGTACATGGAGAAAACAGCAGCTCCATAGCACATGCACAGAGAAAAGGAGCATCATGGAGAGCGGTGTGCAGCATTCTGAAGCAGCGCAGTGTGGTGGAAGTAGAGATAATACAATATATGACTCACTATTAGGCCTCAGTTAGATGAGCAATTTTTTAGCGCATGAATAGGCACGCCTAGAAAGTGGCTCTATTAGAACCAAAGCTTTCCAATGAAAGCGTTCACACGTACGTTTTTTTAGAGGCGCTAAGTAATTGCACCTGCAAATGATAGGACATGCGAGTGAAAATTCACCCATTCACGCGATTTTTCTACACGTGATGTGCGGATTTTTTTGCTCGTCTGACCGAGGCCTCAGGGCAACAATATTGTGGAGTTCTAAACAATTACCAATTCTCATGGTCATATTAAAGGCGCAGGACTGTTGCACTTTTCTGGCCATGTCAGCCAAAAGTTTGAACAGTTGAATTAAAGGAGTTGTGCCAGACCAATCAGAGGAAGCCGCATCTAGTTATAATACTCAAATTAGGCTGCATGTCCACGGGCGTTCTTGGATTGCGTTCCCCGCGGAAATAAACCAGCCGTGGGGAATGCAGTGAAAGCTCTACATAGCGTTGCTATAGAAAGCGCAGACCCCCTGTCCACGAGTGGAGAATCAGTGCGATTTTCTGCTCGTGGGCAGCAATTTGCAGAATGCTGCAAATTTACCGCAATTCTCCACGGTCAGCCTATCTGTCAGAAAACTGTAGGCTGACAGTGAAGATCCACCTGCCGGCTCCTGCTCCCAGGTGGCGGTATCCAGCGGCGGATACTGCAACACCCGTGGACAGGCAGCCTTAAGGAAGAGCATGGAAGGCATGGAGGGTCCACCAGCACAGGAGAAGATCTTACATAAAGGCACCTTATTCTAGCTCACAGCAGGAGATCCGCTTCATCATCAGACAACTCTGCGCTATGTTTGTAGCTACCATTTACTTCAATGAGAGCTACGCAAGCGGCGGTGGGCTGAAGCACTCGGCTCGCTTCATAGTTACTGGCCGGTGACTATAGTGGCAGATTCCCATCTCGGCTATGAATACCCCTGTAGGCATCACTATTAGGGTTCTTGGATTACTGGTAGTACTAGTTACCAATATTTATATTATACTTGTTGCCATAATGAATATTAACTCCTCATACAATGCGGTGGAGTGTTATAGCGACTTGTAACGCTCTACTCATATTACAGGTCAATATTGTCAAGAGAAGAAGTGTTAAAAGGTGATAAAGTTGTAACTATGTTAGCAGAGCGTTCCGATGTAAAACCAGACTAAGGGTGACGACCCACTAGCAGTTTTTTTCTGCTGCGAATCTGCTATTTTTTCTTCCGATTGTCAATGGGACTTTCTAATGTTAAAAACGCAAAGTTGCGTTGCGTTGCGGTTTTAACATTAGGAAGTCCCATTGACAATTGGAAGAAAAAATAGCAGCAAATTCGCAGCAGAAAAAACCCGCTAGTGGGTAGTCACCCTAAGGGTGGACACCCACTGGTGATATTTTCTTTTTTGCGCTGCGAGAGCATGGGAAAACTCTCGCCTCGCAGCGCAAGAAAGACGCCGAAATAGAGCCGGCATATCGCCAGTGTTTTCAATGGGGCCAGCTAATCTGTAATTGGCTGAGCGCTCAGCCAATAGCTAAGCACTAGCTGCTATTGACTGAGCCCTCAGCCAATCAGCACAGCCCTTTCAGCCCTGCTGAAAGTGCTGGACAGCAGTGCCAGGGAGCCAGCCAGAGGACGCGTCTAAGCGGCGGAGACGTGAGTAAATTTAAAAAAAAAATTTTTTTAACACTTATTGATGATTTTCAGGGAAGGGCTTATATTTCAAGCCCTTCCCCGATAATCATACTGTGGGGCTTGCAAGAAAGCACTGCTTTCAAGGGGATCGGCAGCAGTGCTGATCCCATTGAAAGCCATGGGATATCATTCTGCACTTCTGCCACAGCGGGGATGAAGGAAACTCCTGCCACAGCTCTGACTGCTGTGGCAGAGGTCCGCGGCATTCTCCCTATCTTTTCAATGGGGCTAGACTGGCGATGTCCCGGCGTGATGCCGTTTTTTTTCTCGCACTGCAGTGGAGAAAAAAACGCCAGTGGGTGTCCACCCTAAGTCCTACAGTCAGCAATCTGATCTAATAAGAGGATCTGATAACATGTCACACCCCTAGCTTCCGGTGTCATCAAAATACATTAGTGTTCTGTATGTGTAGTGGCCCAGAACACCTATTCTTGGCCCCTCCATTAATGTCATACATGTCATGTCCTTTGTATGGATGCACTGTGAAAACACTCTTGTCTCTTGTTATGTGTATTGCACATCTGCAGCAGATGAAGGGTTAATGTCTGCATGAGACTGGGAGATATCTGCAAATGTATCAATTTATGTCCTGTCATGTGGTATGTTAGAGTCTATAAGTATAAGTGTTGGAGAGCAAGGTGGGGTCTAGAATCTTCAACAGTTAGGAGAGGAGTGTAGTGCCAGCCACATGGGGGTACTGTCAACCTTCATGTAGTGAAGAGAATGGAAGAGGAAGAAAGATATCTTTAGGACCCCAATACCAGGAGCCAGTAGAGAGTAAGGCTGCCTGTCTACGGCCGTCACGGAATATCGCTAGCAATATTCCGTTGCGGGGGACGAAGGGGAAGCACTGACATGTCTCCACGATGAGCCTATCTAAAAGATAGGCTCACCGCAGAGAATCGCGGCAAATCGCAGCATGCCGCAATTTTAATCCTGTGAGCGGAGAATCGCTATGATTCTCCACTTGTGGATGTTGGGTGCACTTCCCATAGTTATCATATGAAAAGCTTTTCATAGCGTGATCTGCGGGCGATTTATCACCGCGGATCACGCTATGACTATCGCCAGTAGACAGGCAGCCTAAGGCGAGAGTGAGAGAACGTGAGTACAAAAGTGAGTCAAGATCACCGTGCAGAGGTACTTTATCCATGAGTATCTGAGGACAGTTTGTCCTCTACCCCTTCCAGGAGCAGCACCATATAGATAACGGGAGACTGTAGGGTCGGTATCATTCTCAGTTCCTGCCTGACCTCCTTTCTTTTGTCTTGCTTGCACCGGTGTATTCTTAAATTGTGACGTGTCCAAGTTTTCCAGTAAAGTTTTGCCAGGCCCTGACCGTTCCCAGGGACTGGAGTACTTAACCACCAAAACCTGTGTGGACTCTCTTTATTATCGCCAAGGTTCATTCCGGTGAGTAAAGGAACGGTGGCATCACGTGACAAGCTGTATGCCTGTTTTATGTATATAGACCATCCCTCTCCTAGGGGTGTCCGGAAGAGGCCCAGCGCTGCTCTGGCCAAGGCTGCGTGTGTCCCTCTGGAGAGGAGTCTGGTAACTGCCACCGTGACAAGTGACAGCTTTACCCCAGCTCCTCAGCGTATGCCCCGTGTCCTGAGTTAGCCTTTGGGGAGCTGCATATGTATTGGACGGTTAGGCCACCAGTCAGTTGAATGGCCGTCATGTAATAGATTTCTCCTGCAGTTCCCACTACAGACCAAATGTCTAACTGGCCACATCTTCATTGGGAGAAGGGGCGATATTCATGAGATAAGCTGTCTGATGAAGCAACTCGCTGCTGTGAAACAGGACTTGGCTTTTACTGGAATGCTGCTGCTCCGTTGTGAGGACTAATGTAACTGTTGGACATGAGGCATTCACCTATGAGCTGGAAGCCTAGAGATGTCTCACATCTCTTATCTATCTCTTGTTATAGCATCCAGTGTCTCTTCCGCTTGAAGTCAAGGTTTGCTGCCCTTATGTTTTAATACACCTAGAATCCATTGTTCCTTCAAGGATAACAAGGCGCTCAACACCTCAGGCAGCAAAGTAGCCCTAAACCATGATCCCTCCTCTACCATGCTTCAGAGTTGAGATGGGGTTTTGGTGCTGTGTGCATTGTTCTTTTTCCTCCAAGCATAGCATTGTGCATTTGTGCTAAAAAGTTCAACTTGGTCCCCTGTGTCCATACAATATTTCCCCAGAAGGTCTGTGGAGCATGCGGATGGTCTTGGGAAAACTTGAGAAGGTCTGCATTGGTTTTCTGTTTTACAGCAATTTTTTGTTTGGTTTTCTTCCATGAACACCATTCTTGTTCAGTGTTTATCTACAACCCCAATTCCAAAAAACTCCTCACTTCCCAGACATACAGACTGTTGTAAAAGTAATAGGGAATGCTACACAATGGCAGACATAACCACGGCCAACGTTTGTGAGATTCGTTGCTGCCATCAATTGAAGTAAACTGAAGTAATTTTTTTTAGATGAAATGAAAAAATAAAATGTCCCCTCCCCCCCTGATGTGTTCATATTGTGCATACAATATGGTTAGATGGGATTCCCAAATCATTGCATTCTTTTTTTTCTTTACACTTTACACAGTGGCCGGAGTTTTTTGGAATTGGCGTTGTAATAGTGGACACACAAACAAAGGTTGTTCCAGCTTGTAGACTCTTCTTTATGTGTTTTGCTGTTATTCTTGAGTTTTGACTTCTTTCTGAATTGCCCGTTGTGCTGTTGGAGTGATCTTAACAGGAAGTCCACTCGTAGGGAGAATAACAGTCCTGAATCTTCTCCATTTGTAAATCATATTTCCCATGTCTTTAGCATTACTTTTGTAGCCTCTTTCACCTCATGCGTCTCTATAACAAAGTTTCTGAGGTTCTCTGAAAGGTGTTTCCCCAGGCCTGGGTCACACTAACCAGTCTTTCATGAGAAGAACAGATTTATCAGTAACCAGGCTTTGTGTGCCTTTGATAAATGGGCAAATCACCTGTGAAATCCACACTTAGCATCTCATTTCCTTAATTAATACACCTTTTGTCAATTAGCTTGTGGAGAAGCAGTTAACACAGAGGTTCATTAACATTTTCTCCATGCACTGTGGATGTTTACTCAATGTGCTCAATAAAAGGCATGAACTGTTTCTGTGTAATTAGGTTGGTTACATTGTGTTCATCTGTTCCTGCGGCTTGGATAATCAGATCACTTTTTTTTTACTATTCAATGTAGAAATCCATATGATTCCAAAGGGTTCACTTACTTCTTCTTTTCTGTAGTAGCATCCATTCAGGCACCTAATACTGACCAAGATCAATTATAGCGTTTTAGCCCATATTACAAGATATAGTATATAAGGAAGATAAAGAAATAAGAAGAGCCATAATAGCAAGGAACTTTTCTCAACTATCACAGCCAGAAAGACGGCTGAGAAATCAAGGCCTTGCGTGACGAAGAGCCAACGGGTCACACTGTAGTAAGAGGAGCTGTTGGGCAATATAATCTGTCGCCTTGAAGGTCATTCCGAAGAGAGGACCTCCATGATCCACATGAACAGCTGACTGTTTCCTTAAAGGGGATTTCCAGGCAATTTTTATTGATGACATTTCTACGGAAATAATCATCAGTTGCTGATCAGCTGGGGGTCCGTCGCTCGGGACCCCGATCCATCAGCTGTTCAGGCGCCCACTGTCACCAACAAACACACAGGGTGGAAGCAGATTGCTGACCTCTGTATAGTAGCCTGCTGGTAATAGCAGGTGCAGCGCTGATTTTGATAATCATAGTCGGGCAGCAGCCCATGAGATAGCCATCATGCTTCTACCTGCCCAACAGTCATCCCATCTAAAGGTACCCGAGTCTGGCCCACCAAAGTGGTTGCAACTAGTGCACCCTATGACCGCACCCAGCCATGGACCATATGCCGGAGGGGCCTGGCACAGAATGTCTCCTTGAAAGTCTTTGGGACTCTGTCCATGTCCATCAGGATTTTGCCACATTACCACCCTATCATATGTATCCATAGGGTTTCACCACATCACACATCATATGTGTCCATAGGGTTTCACCACATCACACATCATATGTATCCATAGGGTTTCATCTATCTGACACAGGCATATCTTTTTTCAACTGCAGACTGCGCTTTCTTATATAATGGGCCACGGCAAAAATGTATATCATGTGCTAAAAGTTTGGTTCTACAATAATAAGGACGATGTATTCCACTCAACCCCTATATAGTGGCGTTATGTCAGCGCCTTTCAGCAGAGGTATACATCAGGGAATGTGGAGCACATATACCTCGGACACATGGTTCTCTCTGGTTGGTACTAGGCTGCCCATTCCGGCACTACTCACGGTTAGCTAAAAGATTTATAAAGCAACATAGAAAGCTTAAAAAGCAGACATATACCGAATTACTTCAGTTATTCTGCACCATTAGTCCAGAAATAAGTAAAAACAGCCCCTATAAGAAATAAGCCAAGGACCCCAATGTTAAGGGAGAACAATCCTTCCATGAGTCTAGGGTTACGCAGTGAGTGCAGCTGATGTCACAGCCAAAGACTACAGCACAGCCCTTCTGCATCCGCAGTAATTAAGTGCATGTGAAGACATTGCAAGATACAAGTTGCTGCAACTTGCGAGTCCCAACGAGACACTTGCAGTGATTGTGATGCAGTCGGGGCGACACTACAACATGTGATGGGTGGTTTGTAGCGCAGCCCGGCAGAATACAGATATTGAAGTCATAGTAAACGTTCTTAAAGATGTTTCCTTGAAGGAACATTCTCAGAAAGAATGTCTGTTCTTTGCCTGCTTCACTGAAACAGAAGGCCAGCATGAATAACCGCCACTATGAACTAAAATGTATCACTGCATTAGTGAAACAGTTGTTCATCCAATGATCGTGTGCTCAGTGGTTGTTGAGGCATTAACCTTCTTGTATCTAAGGCCTCGTTCAGACGAGCGCTGCTAGGCAGCCAGAAAACAGCGCTGCTGTAGTGCTGAAAAGATCGAGTGAACGGGCTACTTGAAGCTACGAGAGGAAGCCAGTTCACGCGATCCAAAATGCATGCTGCGTGCTTTCAAGGCTCCCATAAACTCCCTCCCACATCCCTTCTCCAGCAGCTCCCATAGGAGTCTATGGGAGCTGCCGCCGTATTCTGGCTGGGAAGATAGTTCCTGAACTATCTTTCCTGGCTGGCGTAAAAAAAGGGCGTGAAAGAGCCCTAAGGCCTCCTGCACACAACAGGGTCGGATCCTGTATGAGAGATCCGGCCCTGTGTCCAGCCGGTGACCACGCTCACCTGTCCTGATTCTTCTTTCTCTGTACTGTGGGAGCGCCAGCCTACGCGCATGCGCAGTACAGATAAAGCTGCGTCACCGCTAGGTGATGACACAGATCCCACAACCCTTCTGCAGTGCTCACTGCTGAAGGGTTGCGGGGCGGACGGCTTCCATCAACTTCAATGGAAGCCATTAGTGCGGAAATCCACACAGAATTGAGCATGCTGTGATTTTCTGGCATGAGTGGAGATTTCTGCTCGTGTGCAGGAAGCAGCGGTCTCCTTAGGAGGCTATGGGTGGTTTTTGCTGCGGAATCCAGAGGCAGCCGGCGTCCCCGGATACTGCAAATCAAATCCGCCCGTGTGCAGGAGCCCTAACAGGCACTTCACTCACACCCTGCAGCTCCGGTCCGGCGGCGGTACAGAGTCTGTGACCCATGACCTTTTCCCTGCCGTGTTTGTGTGTGTCGTGCTGCACGCCGGGCAAATTCCCTGGGGAGAGGCCAGCTGGCCGGCTAAGGGGCCAATTACTACTGAGGCTGATGTGGGGGGTCACTATTACTACTGGGGCCACTGTGGGGGTCACTCTAATTACTGGAGTCACTTACTACTGGGGCCACTATTATGACTGGGGTCACTATGCAGTTATTATCACTACTGGGGACTAGAGATGAGCGAACGTGCTCGGCCCCGCCCCTTTTTCGCCCGAATACCGCGATTTTCGAGTACTTCCGTACTCGGGCGAAAAAATTCGGGGGGCGCCGTGGCAGCGCGGGGGGTTGCAGCGGGGAGTGGGGGGGAGAGGGAGAGAGAGAGGGCTCCCCCCTGTTCCCCGCTGCTACCCCCCGCACCGCCGCGCCTCTCCCCGCCCCCTGGCGCCCCCCGAATCTTTACGCGCGAGTACTGAAGTACTCGAAAATGGCGGTACTCGGGTGCGTAAGTACTCATTACGAGTACGTTCGCTCATCTCTACTGGGGACACTATGGGGGTCACATACTACTGAGATCACTATAGGGACCCTATTACTACTGCGGCCACTATGGGGGTCATTATTACTATACTGCCTTACAATTATAATCGGCCCTTTGAAGGCACCCATGGGGCTGATGTGGCCCTTGGTGAAAAGCCTCTGCTCTAGAACCTAGATGGAGAGAACAGGAGTGGATTGGCCATTGAAACCACCAGGAACATTCTCGGTGGCCAGTCGGATCCTGGGGCTAGAGAAGGCAGAATTTTTTTTAAATGTATTCGTTTGAATCTATCTTTATCCATTTAGTCGGCGACTCTCGGACTCTCCACACGGTTCTGTTTTGTATGGCTTACATTAGTTTGATTATTTGCATGTTGGTGTCAGCTTAGATAGTATGAAGCCGGCGCGTTCTTTGGCGGCCGGTCTTCTTTTGCCGCTGACTACGCCAAGCATTATCGATGTTTCCAATGAATTAGTTCGCATCATGTGGCCGAAGTATGAGAGACTCTGTTTCATCATTTTGGCTTGATGCGGTCCAGGACTGTTCTGTTCGTGATCTTGATGGTCCAAGGAATTTCACAGCTGTAAGTTGTGATTGGGAAGAGGATTGTGTTGACTATTCAGCACTTTGTTGCAGTGCTTATGACTTTGTTTTTGCAGACCTTATCTATACTTAGGCCCAATGTCCACTTGCATGCACAGATTCACCTGCTGAATCCCGCAGCGGTATCCGCACGTGCCCGCCGTCACGGAGAGGAAAATACATTTTTCTTACTTCTCCAGATCCAGTGCGGGTCTTCTTCGTCACAGCTGAGTCTTCTTTCTTCAGCATGATGGATGTGTCCAGGCGCGGATCTGCAGCACGTCCACAGCGACAGCTACGGGCAGTCTGCAGATCAGACGGCTTCCATTGACTTCAATGGAAACCATCCGTGCGGGATCCGCTGGAAAATGGGGCAAGCTGCAATTTCTTCCAACTCATGTGATCCGCACGCCGGGAAAAAAAATCTCATCCGCATGCTCTTGACTGCTTTGTGGGAGCCCATGCATCCCTATGGGTGGCTTGATTTGTGGATCTCCTGCGCTGGTGACCCGCAAAACAACTCCACCTGTGGACATTGGGCCCTAACATTGCTCTGCGATCTGGTGTGATTCGTCGTTTTAGCTCGGGTCCTGATTCTCCATTGTGGTCAGTTTTCGATCCGTGGAAGATGAAGTCTTGAACTGCTTTGATTTCTTCATTATTGATTTAGATTTTTCCTGTATCGTTACCGGCTGGTGTCCTGATCTTCGTTTTCTTGATATTCGAGTATTGCGCTGCTTGTTCACCTCTTTTAAGTTTTAGTGTGAGTTGTTCAAGATCTTCTTGACTTTCTGCCAGGAAGGTTGTATCATCTGCAGATCTGAGATTGTTGATGTTTCTTCCACCGATCTTGACTCTGATGTTGGATTTGTCTAAGTTGCCTTGCATGAAGATCACCTCTGGATACAGTTTGAGCAATGCGGGGATAAGCCTTTGCCAGTTCTGAGCCATTCCGTGTTACCGCTGGAGGTCCTGACAGTAGCCTCTTGGTTTGCATATAATGACTGTATGAGTTGCCAGAGATGTCCCCGGACTCCCATTTGTCTGAGGAATGGCCACAGCCTGTCGTATCTAGTGCAATCGAAGGCCTTGCTGTAATGGATAAAGCACATGTACTCATACGCCTCCTGCTGGTATTCCTGGGCCTTTTCCATGGTCCATCAGAGGTTTGCAGTTTGGTCTCTTGTACTTCTTCCTTTGTGAGAACCAGCTGTTCCACCACCCCGTTCCACTATCGAGTATTTGATGTGAGCTGTGAGCCTAATGTGAGATGCACCTGCAATTACCAGCGCCGGCTGATACACAGGGGGCAAAGCTATCTGCTTCCACTCCGTATGCTGTCTGCTTCCACTCCGTATGCTGTCTGCTTCCACTCCGTATGCTGTCTTGTGGCGCTGCCAGCAAACACCTGGACAACTGATTGGCCGAGGTGCCAAGTGGTGGGCCCCAGACGATCACTAATTACTGACGACCTATTCTGAGGATAGGTCATCATTAGTATTTACCCCTTAATGCATACCTCCAATCCTTCGTGGCTGCAGCTGGCACATTTGCTGACCCCTTCCTACTTGAGTTTGCCCTTGAGTCGCTGCTGATTTCAGCCTACCTGTAACATTGAGCCACTTTGTAATTTTTTTCCAGGACCACCTTGGGTTCCCAATCTGCCCCTGGTAGAGAATGACTTTTTGTTGCAAGCCTGGGTATAAAAACATCAATGGACAAGTTGTCTGCAATGATATTCTGCCGTTTCTGTAGTATTTACACACGTTATCCCTTAGAGACCATTTTTTCCAAATGAGATGACCCCAGATTTGATCATCTCTGTTGGCCGGCCTCTGAACCCCCTCTGGTTCTCTTCTGTCTTTCTTGTGTGCAGTACAGAGCAGCTAGATTCTCCTCTTCTGAAGGAGCCATCCTGACACATTTATTCCTTCAATCAAATGCTGAATGTTACGGACAGCCCGAACACCAAACAAGTGTTTGTTAGCCGGGATGCGGGGTGAAGGATATGATGGAACCCGTGCAGTAAGCAACATATTCCAGAATTGTTAGCGGCAGTGAGCTAACTTAAAGTAACGAAACTCTGGAGCTTACCAGCCAACATTACCCAGTGACCTACTAAACAGCACGTTGGCATCCAGCAGCAATAAAGACCAGAGCCCATAAGGAACGACGGAAAGAATAATATCTGCAGTAAATCGGAGGGATTCATATTTGGGAAAATCAGTAATGAATAGAATTTCTTAAAACTAATCTCAAATTGGACAGGATTCAGCCATTTAGTCAGGAAAGTTGGCCCCGAACATAAGAGGATCTTTGTACAACTCAATCAATAAGGAGCCGTTGTAGCAATAATGATTATGTTTCCAAAACCAAATTGTATTGCGGGACAAAATTATAACTGGTGCTGCATGGAATATTGTTGGGTCATTTAACCCCTTCCCGCAACAGGACATAAACTTACGATCAAAAGCGGTCTTGCGCTATCCGGGCCCCCCCGCTGTTAACCCCTTCCCTGTCGTGATCTATGCATATCGTGGCATGGGAAAGGTTTACAGAGGGAGAACACTCCCTCTGTGACGTTCTTGAGCTCTTGCGAGGTAATCGCAGAGGGCCCGGCAGGTTGTCATGGTAACAGGACGCCATCTACAGGCCTCCTGTATTACCATTGCCTATGATCGCTGTAATAAGTGATAAGGCATTGCAGGAGGGAAGTCCTGCAATGCCTTTTCATAGCGATCATCAGTGCTATGCTGTAAGTCCCCCACAGGGACACAAATGATGTAAAAAAATAAATAAATAAAATGTACAAAAAAGAAAAATTAAAAAACAAAATGTAACCCTTTTTTGTGCTTTTTCACATATTAGCATAAAAAAATAAAATCCCCAATGTTTTGTATTGTCACGTCCGTAACGATGCGTACAATAATTTGCACACACTTTTTATCCTGCCTGGCAAAAAGTGTTAAAAAAAAAATGCTAAAAAACTGAGGCAAAATGCTAATTTTTAGGCTTTTGCATCCCAAAAAACGCAATAAAAGTGATCAAAAAAGCCGTATGTACCCCAAAATGGCGCCAATAAAAACTACAGCTCGTCTCGCAATAAATAAGCCCTCACAAAGCTCCAAAGCTCCGTCCATGGAAAAATAAAAAACGTTACAGGACTTTGATTGCAGCGAATTGGGGAAAAAAAAGATTTCCAAAGAAAGGGGTTTTTTTGCAGAAAAGTGGAAAAACCTAAAAAAATATAAGAATTTTGGTATCGTTGTAACCGCGCCAGCCCGCAGAAAAAATGGATTGTGTCATTTATGCTGCATGATTAATGCTATAAAAAACACTAAAATCTATGGCAGAATTGATGCGTTTTCTCTCTCTGCTATCATTTAAAAAAAAAAAAAAGTTTTACAATATAGTCTATGTACCCAAAAATGGCACCATCAAAAACCACAGTCCGCCACTCAAAAAACAAGCCCTCATACGGCCGCAGCGACGGAAAAATAAAAAAGTTATGGCTTTTGAAAAATGGAGATGAAAAACCTCCAAAAATCGTTGTGTCCTTAAGCCCAAAATAGGCCGAGTCCTTAAGGGGTTAAAGGTATCTGCTGCTTGTTTCTGTGGTTGGAATATGGCTACATTTTGGCAAACAATGCCTGTATCAGGTACAGCGCTGGAGTTTGGCTCATACTCAATGAATTTATAGTCAGTTGGAAGACATCTTCTACAACCACTGCAACGTGTGAGGCGAACTGAACCAGTCAAGCCCTATTTTGGTCCATGGCAAACTCTAATTCCAGGTGGCTGGTCCTGACTAAATCTGGTGGTGGTGGGGCTCAGTGGGTAGCATTGTTGCCTTGCAGAGCTGGATTCCTAGTTTCAAATCTGCATGTAGTTCGGCTGGGTATTAGTGTATCTTCACGCCACCAGCAAGTGTGGGAGGTGATGCCCCCTGTGCAGGATTGGCTGTAGAGGTGGCAGAAGAGCAGGTCCTGGCAGCCCACTATGGATCTCGCATACAGCGTCCTCCGCCTCCGGTGGAGAAGGGAACATCGTGCTGGGAAGCAGGGAGCCAGCAGCGGCGTGAAGAAGCTTTATCATCGTGGCCTCAGGAGGCTGGCCCCTACCCCTGGCGGCAAGATGTAACATACAAATCGCCAGCGTGCACCCATAACCCCTGTTCATACCCCGGCTGGCAGCAGGGAGCGGCAGCGGAAGAAACACTTGCAGCGATGCTGAGTACTGCAGCACAGGGGATCACACAGCACCGCAGCATGTTCAGGTAAATGAAACAAGGCTCCACCAATTTGGCAGGATACAGTGATGACTTCATGTTGCAGACAGCCGGGTAACAGGGGCCAGGACTCCGCCGTGGGAACACACAGGGAGCGCGCATCACAGACCTCTGCACCTTCCAGGACCCAGTGATCTTCCGCCAATCGGGAGCTGGGGGTGTGAGAGGGGCGTTCCTCCTGTCAAACCCCTAGCTTCCGGTGGCGTCAAGATACACTAATATTGTTTGTCTGTTCTCACCTTTATTATATAGTACATGAATATTATGCAACACTTTACATCACTTAATATGTAAAGGAGGAAGAAGCATGGCTGCTCAGTGGTTAGCACCGTTGTCGTGCTAGCACTATTTTGGATTTTTCTCTAGCACTGTTTGGAGTGTCTATGGGAGTGTTCTGCTACCTGTTGCACCTGTGTAGCAAATAGGGAGGGCTTTTATCCCTGTCTTGGCAGTGGACCTGTGCTGATTATTCTCAGTCTTCATCTGATGGTTGTTGGAATCAGACCTGGATCGTGGTCTCCTGTCTTTCCCTGCTCATCTCAAGCTAAGTACTGTGGTTATTGGTGGAAGTTGTATTCTTACTTAGCTGTTTACTTCTGTAACTGATAGGGACAGTGAGTGACCGAGGATCGTGGGACGGGTGTGTTCTTATCAGGACAGGACATCGTAGGTACGGTCTCATAGGTAACGTCCCCTGTCCATCTGTTATACCACACGTTTCCTGTGGTGGTTTATGTTCTTTGTCTCACTGTGTGAATACAGCCCAGAAACTGTTCGGGGGGGGGGGGGGGCGCTTTCAGTACATCCTGGTCAGATGTGACAGCAGGAGGGGCATTATGAATACTGAAACATATATAACATAAGATCTAGTATGATGTTTATATATAGAAGGGCAGAACCATATACTGTATAACTCAAGCAAAGGATTCTTGTGTGTCACTGGACATGTTAGAATTAACTGGTGGAGTTTGGGAACCTCCTGGAAAAAGAGACGACTACTGAAAATATGTTAACATCTTCACTGAGGTACACACAAACTACTCTCCGTCTCTACTAAAACATCAGGAGCCGGACCACCAATGTATCTACCAGGCTGCCTTATTTACAGAGGTCCCATTATAATGAAGCGCATGCTTCCGCAGAGTAAGATGTATTCTTCAATCTCCTCTGCAGAAGCGTTGCACCTTATTGTAACTGGACCCTTGTAAACAATCTGCAATCGTTGGCTATCCCCCCTTGTGATGCTGTGACCCCCTCTGTGTGATGTTTGGGTGGTCTCCTGCTTAGTGCCGTCCTATACATTCCTGTAACATAATAGGGAAGCCGTATTATAAGAAATGCTATGATCATGTTAGATACCAGATCGCCTTGCAGTAACGGGCCCAAATTTTGTATCCGGGTCCAATTCCTTCAAGATCTGAAGCTGTTTTCCCACGTTGCGTCTGAATCGCGGTTTTACTGTGTTCTGTGACATTTTTGCAGTCTTTTTGAGGTGCAGGTTAATTGCAGTCAAAAATACTGCCTAAAAAACGGCATGCGATGTAACACAAAGAGGCGTCCACAGATGACGCTCTGGGAAATGGCGCGCTTCACGTGTGGAAGTGGATCGGCTAAAAATCACATAGAAAACATGTTGTTTCCTGCTGAAACGCAAGCAGTCTTCAGGCGGTACTACTTACTGCAGTTAATATGAACCACAAGAACACTGCAAGAACGCCAGAAAACCAGGGATAACGGCAGTCAGATGCCACGTGGGAACACAAGCCGGCCCGATACAGGCAATCTACCCCATAAAACATCAGATGCCACGTGGGTACACAAGCCGGCCCGATACAGGCAATCTACCCCATAAAACATCAGATGCCACGTGGGTACACAAGCCGGCCCGATACAGGCAATCTACCCCATAAAACATCAGATGCCACGTGGGTACACAAGCCGGCCCGATACAGGCAATCTACCCCATAAAACATCAGATGCCACGTGGGAACACAAGCCGGCCCGATACAGGCAATCTACCCCATAAAACATCAGATGCCACGTGGGAACACAAGCCGGCCCGATACAGGCAATCTACCCCATAAAACATCAGATGCCACGTGGGAACACAAGCCGGCCCGATACAGGCAATCTACCCCATAAAACATCAGATGCCACGTGGGAACACAAGCCGGCCCGATACAGGCAATCTACCCCATAAAACATCAGATGCCACGTGGGAACACAAGCCGGCCCGATACAGGCAATCTACCCCATAAAACATCAGATGCCACGTGGGAACACAAGCCGGCCCGATACAGGCAATCTACCCCATAAAACATCAGATGCCACAAGGGTACACAAGCCGGCCCGATATAGGCAATCTACCCCATAAAACATCAGATGCCACATGGGAACACAAGCCGGCCCGATACAGGCAATCTACCCCATAAAACATCAGATGCCACATGGGAACACAAGCCGGCCCGATACAGGCAATCTACCCCATAAAACATCAGATGCCACATGGGAACACAAGCCGGCCCGATACAGGCAATCTACCCCATAAAACATCAGATGCCACGTGGGAACACAAGCCGGCCCGATACAGGCAATCTACCCCACAAAACATCAGATGCCACGTGGGAACACAAGCCGGCCCGATACAGGCAATCTACCCCATCAAACATTAGATGCCACGTGGGAACACAAGCCGGCAAGATACTGGCAATCTACCCCACAAAACATCAGATGCCACGTGGGAACACAAGCCGGCCCGATACAGGCAATCTACCCCATCAAACATTAGATGCCACGTGGGAACACAAGCCGGCAAGATACTGGCAATCTACCCCATAAAACATCAGATGCCACGTGGGAACACAAGCCGGCCCGATACAGGCAATCTACCCCATGAAACATTTTCCCTTACGTTGGGGTGTACATTGTCTGCTGGGCGCTGCCACGACTATTCATCTGCATTATTGTATTTACTGAATAATATGTGTCTGTATATCATGTGTACCCGTAAGGACATGCCCTGTTTAGGCCCAAAGGACGCCATGATTTTTTGGAGATTTTTATCTGCAGTTTTCAAAATCCATAAGTTTTATATTTTTCCGCCAACGTGGCAAACCGTAAATGTTATTGGTACCATTTTGGGAACATATAATGTAATATATAACCTTTATACAAGGGCAGGGAGAAAAAAAAACACCGAATCTGCCATTTTTTTCCAGTGATAATCAGGCAGTATAAATGACAGGATACATTTTTTCTGTGGGTTGGTACGATGACGGCGATACCAAAATTACACTGTGCAACACGATGTCTGTAACCGGTAAGCAGCCGGCGGCTCATAGTGACTGCAGTGCTAAATTCAGATATGAGGTCCGTTTTTTTCCACCATGTAAGGTTTTCCAATTATGGGGAATAATGTCATCCAATTGCAGTTTTATGGTATTTTTTTAGAAATCTGCCGATACAATGTATCCAGTCGGATCGCCATCAACCTGCTTAATGAAAGGAACAACAAAAGGGATTGTGTAACTATTCCGCAGTCACTGTTACACACCGCACTGACTGAACACTATAAGGGTGGGTTTATGTAACATATAGGGGATGTCTCCACGTGGCGGAAACACTGCGGATCGTCCAGCAGTAAGATGTAATTAGTGATCGGTGTTTACAGGTTGTTGGTGAGAATAAATAACAGAATCAAAATCAGAAAACAAAGACAGGTTTGGTATGTTTGGTTTGTGTCTGTAAAAGTCCGATTTATCAGAGTAGCGCATTATTTACGCCACAGGGTGAACGTCATACGGAAAAAAAATGAAGAAGGCCAGAAATGCACTTTGTGTCTCCAACAAAAAATAATGCAATAAAAAGTGATCAAAAAGTCGTATGTATTCCAAAATAGTACCAAAGCAAACTGCAGGACGTCCCACAAGAAACGAGCCGCGCACAACTATGTGGATGGAAATATAAATACACTACCGTTCAAAAGTTTGGGGTCACCCAAACAATTTTGTGTTTTCCATGAAAAGTCCCACTTATTCACCACCATGCGTTGTGAAATGAATAGACAATAGAGCCAAGACATTGACAAGGTTAGAAATAATGATTTGTATCTGAAATAACATTGTTTTTACATCAAACTTTGCTTTCGTCAAAGAATCCTCCTTTTGCAGCAATTCCAGCATTGCACACCTTTGACATTCTAGCTGTTAATTTGTTGAGGTAAGCTTGTGAAATTGCACCCCACGCTTCTAGAAGCATCTCCCACCAGTTGGATTGGTTGGATGGGCACTTCTGGCGTACCATACGGTCAAGCTGCTCCCACAACAGCTCAATGGGGTTCAGATCTGGTGACTGCGCTGGCCACTCCATTACCGATAGAATACCAGCTGCCTGCTTCTGCTGTAAATAGTTCTTGCACAATTTGGAGGTGTGTTTAGGGTCATTGTCCTGTTGTAGGATGAACTTGGTTCCAATCAAGCGCTGTCCACTGGGTATGGCATGGCGTTGCAAAATGGAGTGATAGCCTTCCTTATTCAGAATCCCTTTTACCCTGTACAAATCTCCCACCTTACCAGCACCAAAGCAACCCCAGACCATCACATTACCTCCACCATGCTTAACAGATGGCGTCAGGCATTCTTCCAGCATCTTTTCATTTGTTCTGCGTCTCACAAACGTTCTTCTTTGTGATCCAAACACCTCAAACTTGGATTCATCCGTCCACAACACTTTTTTCCAGTCTTCCTCTGTCCAATGTCTGTGTTCTTTTGCCCATCTTAATCTTTTTCTTTTATTGGCCAGTCTCAGATATGGCTTTTTCTTTGCCACTCTGCCCTGAAGCCCAAAATCCCGCAGCCGCCTCTTCACTGTAGATGTTGACACTGGTGTTTTGCGGGTACTATTTAATGAAGATGCCAGTTGGGTACCTGTGAGGCGTCTGTTTCTCAAACTAGAGACTCTAATGTGCTTATCTTCTTGCTTAGTTGTGCAACGCGGCCTCCCACTTCTTTTTCTACTCTGGTTAGAGCCTGTTTGTGCTGTCCTCTGAAGGGAGTAGTACACACCGTTGTAGGAAATCTTCAATTTCTTAGCAATTTCTCGCATGGAATAGCCTTCATTTCTAAGAACAAGAATAGACTGTCGAGTTTCAGATGAAAGTTCTCTTTTTCTGGCCATTTTGAGCGTTTAATTGACCCCACAAATGTGATGCTCCAGAAACTCAATCTGCTCACAGGAAGGTCAGTTTTGTAGCTTCTGTAACGAGCTAGACTGTTTTCAGATATGTGAACATGATTGCACAAGGGTTTTCTAATCATCAATTAGCCTTCTGAGCCAATGAGCAAACACATTGTACCATTAGAACACTGGAGTGATAGTTGCTGGAAATGGGCCTCTATTCACCTTTGTAGATATTGCACAAAAAACCAGGCATTTGCAGCTAGAATAGTCATTTACCACATTAGCAATGTATAGAGTGCATTTGTTTAAAGTTAGGACTAGTTTAAAGTTATCTTCATTGAAAAGTACAGTGCTTTTCCTTCAAAAATAAGGACATTTCAATGTGACCCCAAACTTTTGAACGGTAGTGTACGTTATTGTGCGCAGAAGATGGCAGAAAATAATTTTAAAAAATTAAATGTCTGAAAAAAAATAAAAGGAATACAGCAAAAAAAAACTACACAAGTTTGGTGTCGCAGTAATCGCACCGACCCATAGAATAAAGTTATCGGGTCATTTTAGTTGCAGTTTATGCGCCGTAGAAACAAGACGTGCTGAAAGATGGTGGAATTTCGGGGGTTTTTTTCAGTTCGCTCCACTTAGAACTTTTTAAAAGTTTTTCAGTCCATTATATGATACAGTAAATAGCACCAGTGAAAACTACAACTCGTCCTGCAGAAAACAACAAGCCCTCATACAGCGAAGGCGATGGAGAAATAAAGGAGGTACGATTTTTTTAAAATGCAAAAAATACTTGATGACTAAGGGGTTAAATACGTTGACAGTGAGCCGCGCCGCTAATATTCAGCATCACCAGGGGAATCGGCTTCCCACCTTAATATATACTGTATGTGGATTATTGGAGGAAATCTGGTTGGGTAAACTGTCCCCAAGCAGGAGACAACAGATTTGGTGGAGGTTCATCAAGGTTGTTGAATAGTTTTCACCAATCATATACAATTTTCTGAAAAAAGTAGTGAATGTGAATAATGGGAGAGGAGATCCTCAAGTCAGTGATAGACGAGACGTCCTGTTGATAGGGGCGTAGTCTGGGTAGATAAACAAGTTTAGGTTAAGAATCGGGGACTTAGTATATCTTACCTTATAGTAGACCTACCCAAGTTTCTGTATATTTTGGATGAGGTTATATATATAACATCATTGGCATATAAACCGATTGGGTGTGACTGGGACCCAATGCCAATACCATATATTGTACTTGATAGACTAAGCCAGGGGCTCCACAATTATTCCAAAATCAGGGGTGACAGGAAATGCCCCTATATTGTGCTAGAACTTGTCTTTTCTTTGGGCACCAATTACTGGGGAAACGCAGGAAAAAACTATTTTTTTTCTTTTTTTAAGCCCATCAATCATCCTAAATGACATTAGAAATGTGCGATACAAGCTGTATATGGATACGGTGATGGAGATTATCTGCGATATTATGATGGGTTGTGATGTTAGCTCATTTCTTCCATTGTAACATATACCTAAGGATGCTTAGGGAAACTAGAAGTCAAGCCTTGGGTCTTCCAGCGGCCCCATAAGGCAGCGCTCCCCGTCTGGCAGCCGCACCTCTGCTCCTGACTCTTTAGCGCTGTCATTGCCCCATTATGGCCCTATGCAGGACCAAGTTACAAAGTAAAAAATGGCCATCGATCGCAGAAAACGGTCAGAAGTCACTCCGGCGCTCAATTATGTGGGGATCACAGACAATATATGCCGTGAGGACATCATGTTAGTGGTGATCTCAGGGGAAGAATGAAGGCTCTTTGAGAAGTGCTGCACATTTGCATTTATTGTTTCCGACAATATTTCCCCGGTACAATTAAAGGGGTTGTCTCGCGAAAGCAAGTGGGGTTATACACTTCTGTATGGCCATATTAATGCACTTTGTAATGTACATTGTGCATTAATTATGAGCCATACAGAAGTTATTCACTTACCTGCTCCGTTGCTGGCGTCCTCGTCTCCATGGTGCCGTCTAATCTTCAGCGTCTAATCGCCCGATTAGACGCGCTTGCGCAGAAGGGTCTTCTGCCTTCGGGTCTACCCGGCAGCAGCGGCGTTCTGGCTCTGCCCCCTTCTACGAGTCATCGCGTAGCTCCGCCCTGTCACGTGTGCTGATTCCAGCCTCCTGATTGGCTGGAATCGGCACACGTGACGGGGCGGAGCTACGCGATGACGCGTAGAAGGGGCGGAGCCAGAACGCCGCTCGTGCCAGACCGAGCCGAAGGCAGAAGACCCTTCTGCGCAAGCGCGTCTAATCGGGCGATTAGACGCTGAAGTTAGACGGAGCCATGGAGACGAGGACGCCAGCGCAGGGAAGGTAAGTGAATAACTTCTGTATGGCTCATATTTAATGCACGATGTACATTACAAAGTGCATTAATATGGCCATACAGAAGTGTATACCCCCACTTGCTGCCGCGGGACAACCCCTTTAAGGATCAATAATATTAATTACTGGAAGCCTTTAAAGAGAACTTGTCAGACTGGTGGCTATTATGTGTTATCAGCTCGGAGCAGGAACATCCATTGTACATGGCAATACAGAACAACTAGGGCTTTGTTTCTCAGTATATCACTGCCTAGAGTATTGGCGGATAAAGGAATGGGACTGTAAATATTGCATTAAAGGGGTTGTTCACTTGATCAGGATTGCTCCACTGCTTGGGGCCCCCCAATAATCCGCTGTGTACCAGGCAGTTGTCAATGTATAGAAGCTAACAGCTCCGTACACATGGCTGGTATTGTAGTCACTGTTCCCAGTCAATGTCCCATTCAATGGGAATAGTGACTGCAATACCAACCCGGGCCACTATCATGTGTACGGAGCTGTCAGCTTCTGGCTCTGTAAACACTCACAGCACCCAGCAAATCCCCAGAACCCCTGCTGATCAACTACTGATCACTTCTCTTGTGGATAGATCATCAATTGTTAGGAAGTGGGCAGCCTCTTAAAGCCCTATGTATAAATAAGTTGGATTCCACATTTTGCTCAAAGCATATTAATGCCTTTTGGGTGGGCAGCTAGTGCCTCCAAAGGCCTGAAGGAGAAAAGCTGAATGGGACAGCCAATGGTATGTAGTGTCTCGGGGTGAGTCCTTGGCTGTATATACATTGTGTGCATCCACTTCACCGCACAGAGGAAGTAAGGCCCACATGGAGAAGGGTTCTCTGTTCCCATTTATGTTGGACTTGTTTTGAGTTGCAGGTCATCTGTAATATATCCCCGGGGTACATGATGGATGGGAGTATTAACAACCTGCAAGGACTTCACATCAGCCATATAAACCCAGATCCATACGAAGATGTAGAGTTATTCTGTGCAAGAACGTTACGTAACTTATAAGATGTCTGCATCTCTGTAACCTCCTCAGCTCTACTGAACGCCAAGAAATACGGCGGCACTTACCGGAAAATAATAATTCTAATCGCCATAACAGGAAGGAGCGCTTACAGTAAGGTACACAGTAACGTACATATCACATCACCGCATGCAGCTTCATACCTAAAGAATATTCATCTTTCTACAAATCACTCTCCACTTCTTATTTCTACGTTCTCCTGGAGACAGAATACATCAGTTCGGCGGTACGGACATTATTACACTCCATGATTCACCGATACTTACAAATATAATAATACTCATGTCCAGGACGAAACTCGAACCCCAGAGAGAAAGGCGTAAACAGCTGGAACTTCTCTGAAAACTTCAATGGTCCATTAGGAGAATCCGGTCGGTTGCACTCCCATCTTTTGAACCCCTTCTGACGATGGTCACAGGAGGCATGGCCATCGTAATTGACCATATAGAGTATATAGCGCTCCATTCTATCTGCTGGGAGTTGAATCTCGTAATGCGGGCAATAAATATCCAGGTAGTCATTGATACTCACATCCACCGTGTAGTCACCATGATGGAACCTATAGAGAATAACAGCAACGTTAAATACTATGTAATATCATCAGGTAGATACATTCTGGTATAGCTGAACCAAAATCAGAAAAAGAATACAGCTGAACCAAAAACAGAAGACTGGACCCACAATACTGGAGAGTGAATTTTTTTAGGTTCATTAAGTCATACTTAGGTTTTCCATTATGTGGGCAAAACCTCCAGTCTATTGCCCTAGCTCTGTATTGAAATACCCTTGCACAGTCAGAATGGTTCATTGACTTCACCCAAGCATCCAGTACCCGGGACTAAGGCCCCACCGTCCCAGCCCCAGCCTCGCCCCAGGCCCAGCCCCAGCCTCGCCCCAGGCCCAGCCCCAGCCTCGCCCCAGGCCCAGCCCCAGCCACGCCCCAGGCCCCACGCTACATGACAGACATAGGATTATCATTCACTAAAGGCTTCTTACAATGTGTGATATAGCGAGTGCTATTCTCTCTATTGTAGAATATACAACGTGTATAGCCCATTGTCACATTGTGGTAGCTGCACCCTCCTGTTTTTGGGATTTGCTCTAGGTTCCCCTATAAAATGCATGTAGTAGCCATGACATAGCTGTAGAGTGTGAACAATGCCTGACAAATCACATGACTAGCCGTACGGCACTATATTTATACACCATCACTAAGCGCATGGTAATCCTACAAGAGCGATCATTCCCAATCTGCAGTGCAGAGAGGGAAAATGTCAATAAATCATTGTTCCATGTAATAGGCGGTTGTTCTTCACCATTGGCAGACGTGCTCTTCTGTGTATCTGCTTCACATGGCACACACTTGTGTTGGTCGATTTACCGTCTGGTGCAAAATAGGTGAAATACAGCAGATTGCTCCAACCAGTTGAAGATGCCGAGTCGTGCCATGCAATATCTTAGGGCAAAATGTCACTACCGTCCCGACTGAACTCCTTCTATAGAGTCTGAAGTGACAGATTAAGAGAAATGGTTCATCCGCCATATAGGTTACACCGATTGCAATCGGGCGTCATTGGTAACAGAGAATCAGGCGATATTTTGAAACAAACTTTGCTGAGAATGAATAGGCTATATACATGATAACCGACTTAGGGCGTAACTATAAGGGATGCCGTTGCACCCGGGCCCCGGAGCCTTGGGGGCCCATAAGGCCTCTCTTCCCCATATAGGGAGCCCAGTACTATGAATAAAGCATTATAGTTGGGGGCCCTGTTACAGGTTTGCATTGGGGCCCCGGAGCTTCAAGTTACCCCTCTGCTGCCAATAGTTGATCTTCTTATCCATTAACCATTTCCCAAGCTGTGAGACGGCTGCTTGAATGTATAGCGTAACTAGGTCTAAAGCCTATGGTTGGCGTATGCCGCTCTGTACGTCTACAGTGGCATTCATCACAGCCTTATGTTGGATACAATTCCATTACATCTTCCCATAGCCTGAAGGCCCTTTTACACAAAAGTTGTTCAAACAATCGGACGAACAATAAATCGCTTTTTATTCGGCGTTCATTTCCTGTAGGCATAAAACTTATCGTTGGCTCCATCACTAATGGTTCAGGTTAAATGCCGATCGTTCAGTCACTCTCATTTATATTTAATGTGAATGACTGAACAATTTCTTGTTTGAACGAATCAACGATGTATCCGCTGTATAAACAGTCCGACACTCTGACATCACATCATTTACTCGTTCCAACCATCTCATTCTGACCAATGAGCCCATTCTACATTGTGCCTTTCCCCAGAGTACACCTACCACCTACTCTGCCCCCTTCCCACAGACCCTTTTCTAGATTGGGTTCCCCCTCCCCATCTTTTGTCACTCCCAATCAGAACTCATATTTATCTGATCCAACAGAGCCCCAGCCAATTTCTGCTTCCTTCATACCCATACTCGTCACAAAGCCCATGCCCTTTACCCCTTGCCTCTGCATAGGTCACTTCTCACCTACTGTCTTCCTGATGCCCCCAAAGAGCCTGTGTGTCCTACTGTCTTCCCACTGTCCCTACACAGCGTCTGACATCTAGTATCTCTCTGTTGCCTCACCATCTACTATTTTCTTGATGACTCATCTAAGACCCTGCCACCTGTCTCCCTGATGCCCCTCTTAGAGCTCCTGCCATGTACTGTATCTCTGCTGCTGCTCATAGTGCTCCTGCCAACTATTGTAGCCCTGATGACTTTTCAGAGCCTCTGCCATCTCCCAGATATCCTATCAGTTATGCTAACTACTAGATCTCTGATGTCCCCCACAGTATCACTGCCCCTACTGTCTCCTTGATGCCCCCTCAGAGCCCCTACCACCTACTGTCTCCTTGATGCCCCCTCAGACCCCCTACCACCTACTGTCTCCTTGCTGACCCTCACAGAACTGTCTACTGTCTCACCCCATGGCTTCCACAGAACCTCGGTCACCGGTTTCCGCTTGCCTTCTCCTCTCCACGGAAAGCCCCTGCCACTTTGTATCACAGTGTCCCCTGGTCCCCACACAAAGCCCCTGCCATCTTATGTCCAACCCAGTATCCACCCATACCCTATAGAGCAGTGGTCCCCAACCTTTTTGGCACCAGGGACCGGCTTCAAGCAAGACCATTTTTACAAGGCCCGGCAGGGTGGGGCGGGACATGGGCGGGGCTTTGGTTATATGGGGTGGGGTTATGAAGGGGGTTGGAGTTTAGTGCATAGTTATTTAATTAATGACATTTAGAATGTCCTGGCAGTACACACTGTAGGGCAGTATAATATATCCCTCCCCCTGCCTGGCAGCACACACATAGGGCAGTGGGCAGTATATAATCTCCCAAACCCCCGCCCCCCCCCCAGCACACACATAGGGCAGCATATAATTTAACTCCACCCCCCCCGAAACACACATAGGGCAGCATATAATTTACTAACCCCCCACCCCCACCCCACACATAGGGCAGCATATAATTTACTCCCCCCCCAGCACACACACTCGGCAGCATATAATTTACACCCCCCCAGCACACACACAGGGCAGCATATAATTTACTCCCCCCCAGCCCACACATAGGGCAGCATATAATTTACTCCCCCCCCCCCAGCACACTCATTGGGCAGCCTATAATTTACTCCCCCCCAGCACACACATAGGGCAGCACATAATTTACTCCCCCCCCAGCAAACACATAGGGCAGCACATAATTTACTCCCCCCCAGCACACACATAGGGCAGCATATAATTTACTCCCCCCCCCAGCACACACATAGGGCAGCACATAATTTACTCCCCCCCCCAGCACACACATTGGGCAGCATATAATTTACTCCCTCCCCCCCAGCACACACATAGGGCAGCATATAATTTACTCCCCCCCAGCACACACATAGGGCAGCATATAATTTACTTCCCCCCCCCCAGCACACACATAGGGCAGCATATAATTTACTCCCCCCCAGCACACACATAGGGCAGCATATAATTTACTCCCTCCCCCCACACACATAGGGCAGCATATAATTTACTCCCTCCCCCCCCAGCACACACATAGAGCAGCATATAATTTACTCCCTCCCCCCCAGCACACACATAGGGCAGCATATAATTTACTCCCCCCCAGCACACACATAGAGCAGCATATAATTTACTCCCTCCCCCCACACACATAGAGCAGCATATAATTTACTCCCTCCCCCCCAGCACACACATAGAGCAGCATATAATTTACTCCCCCCCAGCACACACATAGGGCAGCATATAATTTACTCCCTCCCCCCACACACATAGGGCAGCATATAATTTACTCCCTCCCCCCCAGCACACACATAAAGCAGCATATAATTTACTCCCTCCCCCCCAGCACACACATAGGGCAGCATATAATTTACTCCCCCCCAGCACACACATAGAGCAGCATATAATTTACTCCCTCCCCCCCAGCACACACATAGGGCAGTATATAATTTACTCCCCCCCAGCACACACATAGGGCAGTATATAGTTTACTTCCTTCCCCCCCAGCACACACATAGGGCAGCATATAATTTACTCCCCCCCAGCACACACATAGGGCAGCATATAATTTACTCCCCCCCCAGCACACACATAGGGCAGTATATAGTTTACTTCCTTCCCCCCCAGCACACACATAGGGCAGCATATAATTTACTCCCCCCCCCCCCAGCACACACACTCGGCAGCATATAATTTACACCCCCCCAGCACACACACAGGGCAGCATATAATTTACTCCCCCCCAGCACACACATAGGGCAGCATATAATTTACTCCCCCCCAGCACACACATAGGGCAGCATATAATTTACTCCCCCCCAGCACACACATAGGGCAGCATATAATTTACTCCCCCCCAGCACACACATAGGGCAGCATATAATTTACTACCCCCCAGCACACACATAGGGCAGCATATAATTTACTCCCTCCCCCCCAGCACACACATAGGGCAGCATATAATTTACTCCCTCACCCCAGCACACTCATTGGGCAGCCTATAATTTACTCCCCCCCAGCACACACATAGGGCAGCATATAATTTACTCCCCCCCAGCACACACATAGGGCAGCACATAATTTACTCCCCCCCCCAGCACATACATAAGGCAGCACATAATTTACTCCCCCCCCCAGCACACACATAGGGCAGCACATAATTTACTCCCCCCCCCCAGCACACACATAGGGCAGCACATAATTTACTCCCCCCCCAGCACACACATTGGGCAGCATATAATTTACTCCCTCCCCCCACACACATAGGGCAGCATATAATTTACTCCCTCCCCCCCAGCACACACATAGAGCAGCATATAATTTACTCCCTCCCCCCCAGCACACACATAGGGCAGCATATAATTTACTCCCCCCCAGCACACACATAGAGCAGCATATAATTTACTCCCTCCCCCCCAGCACACACATAGGGCAGCATATAATTTACTTTCCCCCCAGCACACACATAGGGCAGCATATAATTTACTCCCCCCCGAGCACACACATAGGGCAGCATATAATTTACTTCCCCCCCCCCAGCACACACATAGGGCAGCATATAATTTACTAATCCCCCACCCCCCAGCACACACATAGGGCAGCATATAATTTACTCCCCCCCCCAGCACACACATAGGGCAGCATATAATTTACTCCCCCCCCAGCACACACATAGGGCAGCATATAATTTACTTCTCCCCCCAGCACACACATAGGGCAGCATATAATTTACTTCTCCCCCCAGCACACACATAGGGCAGCATATAATTTACTTCCCCCCCCCCCAGCACACACATAGGGCAGCATATAATTTACTTCCCCCCCCCCAGCACACACATAGGGCAGCATATAATTTACTAATCCCCCACCCCCCAGCACACACATAGGGCAGCATATAATTTACTCCCCCCCCCAGCACACACATAGGGCAGCATATAATTTACTCCCCCCCCAGCACACACATAGGGCAGCATATAATTTACTTCTCCCCCCAGCACACACATAGGGCAGCATATAATTTACTTCCCCCCCCCCCCCCAGCACACACATAGGGCAGCATAAAAATTTATCTCCCCCCCTCCTCCCCGGCAGGATTACCTTGAAAACTGACCTAGGTCCTAAGAGGTGTACAGGCGCGGAGGCTGCTGCTGCTTGCACAGAGGCGGCTCTTCCTCCTACTCGTGGGACGCTCTGTTGTTTGGTGCTGCAGTCCTCAGCGCTTCAAGAAGGCGCCTTGTGATTGGTTGCGGCAGCTGCTTCCACACCAGCAAGGACCATTGTATTTCAGCCGCACTTCAGTAGCAGAGAGTGATTCCAGCAACCTCATTGAATGTTGGGTACACACCCCCCAGTTTGAGGTGTGGGGGGTGTGTACCCAACAACCAATGAGGTTGTTGGAATCGCTCACCGCTACTGAAGTGCGGCTGAAATACAATATATGCGGCCCCTTCAGCAGCGCTCTGCGCTCACACTATAGCAGGTTAGTGTGAGAGCGCAGAGCGCTGCTGAAGGGGCCGCAGGATTGTTCCTTTTAGAACAAAAGTTCCCGGCGGTGCCGCGGACCGGCAGTAAACACCTAACGGCCCGGCCCCGGTCCGCGTACCGGCGGTTGGGGACCCCTGCTATAGAGCACCTGGAAACCTATGTCTTTCCACTGTGAGCGCAAAAGAGATCTTGTTTCCCCTCCTCTGCCCACAGACCCTCTGCCCCTTGCTGTCTGCTTCTGTACCCAATCTCCTCACAGAGCTCCCGCCATCTACTGTTTCTCCACTGCGCCTCGCACTAGAGCTCCTGCCACCTACTACTCTCTCCCTTTCCTACCCATCCTCTCACAAAGCCCCTGCCGAAATGTGTCCCCTCAGAGAGGTAGGGGCCCAAGTTCCAGGGTCTTTGGCTGTATGGGGCCCAGACATGGATAAATATGCATCAAGCCACAGAAAGATCTGATTTTGCTCGCCGGCACCCATGGGCGTGAGTGCCAGCTCAGCAGTGTACTGTCATAAACCAGTGTTACTGAAATGCTCATTTCGGCATAGACGGCCCTCAGGAATTAATTTCACATGAATATTAGAAGCACCCAAGCCTGTCTATGAATATTTCATATATTTTACCCTTACAAACAGAGGGGTTAATTGTTTGGTTTTCCTCATTGCTCAATGAAGGTGAGAAGAGAGCAATCTCCATCTCTTCACAAGTACATCTGTCTCCCATGTGAACACCTATCTATTCCTGCAGAAATTAATTGAAATATCTTGTAAGATTTTCCGTGCATGAATTTGACAAAATTTCTGTGTCCCCCCTGTTAAATCCCAGAGTGGGATGTTGACGGTTTTTCGCAGCAGGGCTTCCTCACCAATTAATTTGAGGTTTCTACCCATTGCACTTCCAGTTGGATAAATCTGCCTCGCTAGCAGAGATGTGTCAGGCCTGTCGCAGCAATTCTGTTTTGAGCCCCTGACAGGTAGAGAAGAAATCCGCCTTAATTACCTGCAAAAACAATTGTTGACTACACGTTGCAGCGGCTGGTACTCTTAGGATAAAATGTTTTGCTCAGGGCTCTTCTGAATGGATGCCAGCCTGAGACAATGAGAGAACAGAGAAGTTAATACAGATGTCCCTGGTGAGAAATGGCAGTGTGTAGATCCTGCGAGGGCTCGGGACACGAGTGCCGCCGTCGGGACAGGTAGCGTAGGTGCGCTTGTATGTTGCTGGAAGAAACTGCTTAAATTAACTTGTCAAACCCCAGAGGAGCCCTCCAGGGATTTTGGTTCTCCCATGACTATTGTGTATGGATACGTCATTCTTAAAGGGGTTGTCCCGCGAAACAAAGTGGGGGTATACACTTCTGTATGGCCATATTAATGCACTTTGTAATGTACATTGTGCATTAATTATGAGCCATACAGAAGTTATTCACTTACCTGCTCCGTTGCTAGCGTCCCCGTCTCCATGGATCCGTCTAATTCTGATGTCTTCTTGCTTTTTTAGACGCGCTTGCGCTGTGCGGTCTTCTCCCGTTCTGCTCGGTCCAGGCACAAGCTGCGTTCTGGCTCCGCCCCTTCTACGCATCATCGCATAGCTCCACCCCGTCACGTGTGCCGATTCCAGCCAATCAGGAGGCTAGAATCGGCAATGGAACGCACAGAGCCCATGGTGCGCCATGGGAGTAGACCCGCGGTGCACCATGGGAGAAAACCGCAATGCATCCCTGGGAAAGGACCGGCGGCCATCTTGGGAGAAGATTTTTTAAAGTCCTTATTTCGTCGGATCGGTAAGTAGCAAGCGGCTTAAAAACCACTTTACTTTGCTATTTTATGCCAGGGGGGTGACAGGGGGAATGGGGTAAGGTAAAATTTTGAGGTTTGCCACGAGACAACCCCTTTAAGGATCTCAGTTACCTTATGAAGACACACATTTATGACTCCATCTGGCCACTTGCTACATTGTATCTTCCATATGTGGTAAAATCTTTTTGAGACCAACTAACAAAACTGCAGTGCCAAATGGCTTCTAGGGGTCGGCCGTACAAACAAAGAGGCCGAGACGTCAGCTGATAAAATACACGTCTGGTGAAGCTTTTCCAAAAGACCATTTCTTTGATTTAAAAAAAAAAACCACCCGAATTTTGGTCTTCTCACAGCGGTGGTCTTCTGGAGACGCCTCACATATATGGGTTGGATCTAGACTAATCAGTACTCAGAGATCCATCTGTATCCAGTCATGTTTGGAAGCGGAGGGGTGTCCCTGAAAACAATGACATATAATAAAGCGTACATCTGAAATCAGAGCTCCTCAGAGATAAGACAGATGCCTAGTACAGGAGCGACAGATCTTCACTGGACCCAACAACAGGGACATTTCTTTCAGCGCACACATATATTGGTCCGTCTGAACAGATGGCGCTGCGGAGGGATTGTTCCATCTTTCCATTTGCATATTTCCCAGAATAGCATGCATGGCCTTATACGTCTCCTCACACCTTCTAGGTGCTCTCCTTAGGGCTCAATCAGATGAGCGTTTTTGTGCACGCATGTTAGGCGCGTTTGCGCTTCGCATCTATAAGAACCAATGCTTTCTAATGGAAGCGGTCACATGTCATTTTTTACATGCAAATAAAATTCGCACCTGCAAAAGATAAGACATGTGAGTTCCGCTCACGTGATTTATTTCTAAACGTGTTGTGCGTTTTTTGACCCCCATGCCTACAATGTGTGAAGAATGTGCTCGTCTGACCGATCCCTTAAGGAGTAACGGCAGCCTCCCAACTCTCGCTGAGCTCAGATCCGGAGGATTGGGCTCAGCATTGCACATTCGAGAGGTTTATCATGACTGTTCATTGTGGATTGAAACCAAAAGATCCTAATTTCCTGAATGTCAGACTGAGATATTAAACTCCCTGCAGTCCAGGACATCTCAGGACACCCACAAGTCTTCAGACGTGTTGCAGTCTAATGTTATTGTCGCTCTTGACATGTCCTGTTTATTGCTCAGTGCATTCTATAGGCCGGTGTCCTTCCAACCCCAAGAGCTCCAGTCCATGCCAGGGAGACCTACTGATTGGAATGGCCATGCTCCTTCTTTGGTAACAATATTAGCAAGAGCATCGGGACTGTGTGACACGGGTGCCTGACAGTCCTACTCGGTCACACATGGCCCTCTGCTGGGTAGTCATGGATTACTGAACCTATGGGTGTGGGATAAGCAGGCTTCCTCATATTAGAGTCGGTGGGTGATATCTTCCTGACCGCTGAGCTGTTCTAATTGATACGCAAATATAAACAGGAAAGGAATTAACTGCATTCAGTCTTCCAAATCTGTGCACTCCGTCCCCCTCATATATTCGGACTAGATTGACAGGCGTAAACGGTACGCTTGTTGTAATATGTTTGCAAGAGGAGACAAGTGCGGGAAGCGCTACAGGAACGCTTGTCAGCTGTCAGTCTCTTTTTAAACAACTCCAGACAAAACAGTGACAGACCCCCCTCTGTGAAGTCGCTGGCCGGGTCACTGACACTTAGCTGGGAAGCATGGGGAATAATTCATGAACCTCTAGAACATTAGAAGGTCGTCCTTCACAATGCGTAGAGCCTGATGGGGAACTTCATAGCTCTAACCCCAGCGGCACAGAGGCCCATACCCAACAACACTAGGAGTTCATAGGAAGGGGCCGAGAAGACCAAAAGTTACAAAATTATAAACACTGCAGTTGGGACTTAATGTAGAAAGTATCTACACGATGACCTGATATGAATTCCAGTCATGTGACTTTCTTAAAAAAAAAAAAAAAAAAAGCACCTCCAAGATTCGGCCAATATCCGTGACACTCAGTGATCCTTAAATTAGCTCTTCTCAAGTCCAAATGTAACTGATCTAAAAATTTTCCTTAACATTTTTATGTACTTTTGTCATTGTCACTGATGGAGGGGCAGGACGGCCTCCTGTGCGCCCGCCGCAGCGCAGACGGCCTTCTCCGCTTTGGTGAGGCTTGTACCTAAGGACAGTACAGGGCTGCAGATTATCACCTCTCTGAAAAAACATTTATGCCAAAAAGTTACTTGTCTCTCCCTTCCGTGTGAAGAATTCATCCGTCTGATCTCTATTTAAATGGAGATTGCTGCAGCTAACAAAGAGAGTCCCACTGGGCCTGTAAGTGGCAATTCTGCACGATGGGTAGGATCATATTGATGGCCCCTGGAAATGCAGCCTGATAGTGTGAGCAGATACTGCAGCCTTTAATAGAGATGGGGAGACACTCGGAGAATGAAAGCAGATGCAACATTTAAAGGCACAATGTTCAGACATATGACTGAGACGGAAATGCAAAGCGCTAACCTGCCTGAAAGCTGAATCCATGCATTTCAATGAAGGCTCCATTCACTGCAACATTGATTTTCCCTTGGGATTTTTGCTAGACGATTTTCAAAGTAAGAAATTAATGGGAAATCAATTCTGGTCATCTTTATTTGGTATCATTTTGGTATTAGTGCCGATCTGCTTGCTCTATTAAACCTTACAATGTCGCCATTCGGTTTCAAGTGATTTTCGAATTAGGAATGATGGTCATTCAAAGGCAACATTAAAAAAAAAATAAAAATAAATGAATTGTGGGTTGAGTAGAGATGTGACTCTTCCGATGCCTGCTCCATGAAATACTCTACATACACAGCTGGCATACGTCTTGGAGCAGCGATGCCAGGCGCCAGAGGTTATGATCCAGCCGTCACAGTATGTCCATGTAACACTTCAGGAGATTCAGCAAGCTTCCCTCTTCTGCCGTCCCGCTGGCATCCACATGCTCTCAGCAATATCTGTAAGAGTGCATTGCCTCCTACGTCTGCGGTTATGGCCGGACGTCTGCAGCCCGGTGAGCAAAGAGTGCGTGGACGGAGGGGCAACGCTACATAGACCGGCTCCCTAGCAGGAAGGGACTAGAAATCAGCCCAGCAATATCGGAAATGAACCTCCCATCTCATTATTACCCTCATCAGCTCTCTGATCACATGGGGGAAAACACTAATTAAGGGCAGTTGCGTTTTATCCTCACCATCCAGTCGTGCCAACCCTGCCCCCGGCAAGGTAACTTTTAAAATGTAAAATTAATACAAGAGAACAATTTAGCGGGGCACTTTTTCAAAACTCCTCTTCATATTAAAGTCTAAGCAAGGAGCAAGGATTAGAAATAATTTGCATTTAAATCAAAAACTCAGAGCTCCTTGCAGACTGACAAATTTGTTAAATTACCCTTTATTAGATATTATAAATTGTACACATTGGGAAGCAGATGAAAGCAGATAAAACGGGTGGTTGGCGCTGCCTCCACCCCGTAGATTTACTCTGCAATTCCCTTATTTTGTCTTCTGTTGGTTTATCAAACATCGGAAAACAGAAGAGGGATTTTTTACTATTAAAGCATGAAAACATAACAAAAAAAGAGCTTGGAATACAAAGTAGTAAAGCGAGTCGTCGGCCTCGTATAAAGACAGGGTTGTGGCTGGAAAAGAACTTGGTCTCCTGACAGATTTTGGACGACGGCGTGTTCCTGCTCAAAGACAAATGACACAGATGACGGTAATAAAGCCACCGTCACGCTGGGCTCCTGGCTCACAGTAGGCACAGAAACGCTCCGACCAGGCCGGCCCTCTACCGGCTCCCGGTGATCGCAGGCTTCTGTTCACCGGGACAGAGGTGTTGTTTTTAATACTGTGCACCCAGAGTATGTCCTCTCTGCCCCGAGCCCTTTATTTGGCCTTCACATAAAGCCGATGATGAACACAAGAGCTGACATTTCCACGGTCCTTTGTTGAGGACCATTTCTTGCCTGCCTAGGCTGCTTTGCTAATGCACATGTAGAGTGCTTTCAGCTCAGGCCGGGCCCGCTATCTGTGGGATCTCTTGTTCTTTCCACCAGTCCATTCATCTCCGGAGGAATGTGATACGGATGTCCCTTGGATGGATTACTGATACGATTCTCCTTGTGCGTGTATTGTGTTCATCGAGAGATGCAATACACAGGCAGGCTGTTGTTAAACAGGAGGAATAGGGCAAGCCAACAAAAGCAGAAGGTGGTATACATCAGCGTGATATCGCCCAATAAATCTTAAGCTATAGAATGGGAGGATTCTCTTCGTTTTCTTTGAACTCGTCCGGCTTGGGTTCTTTTCTTCTGGTGAAGCTCGGCGATGGAAAGGGGTTAACAGGGGAGTTTTCCAAAAGCTGCGCTCATTTCTTGTACCTCGGTACAGGAAAAGCCTCGGCTCAAGAAATCAGACGGTGGGGTAGCAGCGCTACAGAAGTTTAATTGAGCAGTATTGGTTTTGGATGGTTCACAAAATAAATAGAGACCCAGGACTGTGCAATAAAGTACAGTATGAACTATTGATTAAACGTCATCACAAATTACAGCAGCGAAGCCCCTCAGCGCCTCCACGGATGACCTTACGGATAGAACCAGCATCTGCCTCTTTTACACATGCTAAAGAAATATTTTGTGTGGGATTTGATCTGTGTCCCTTGCTTCATTAAAGCTGTCAGCTCTTGGTGTGAAGATATAGAACTGCCATAGCAGACACATTGTAATTTGTTTAGGAGCAAGTGCAACACAAACTCTGCCTGTGGTTGACAAGATGTAGCGTGTCAGGGGGTATTGCCTTACCCCACGGGACTCGCCCTTAGAAAGGAGTGATCAATATTGCAAATGGTCCCATGAGACGGGAGGAAATGGAATGTGACTGGTACAGGATATGCTGCGTTAGGGATCTGGTACTTGAGTCAGAACAAGGAGATGTTTCGAATGACAGCTGTCTGGCCAGTTATTGAGCGCATATCTTTCTAACAGAATACATTGTGTGAATTTCCTAAAAGATGAGCGCCTTTTCTCTACAGTCCCTCTAACAATATTGACACGGCATCGTTCTCTCAATCCTGTGCTGAGACATCATTGTTAGACTGCAGTGCTTAATAAGAATCCTTCCAAGTGAGGAGCGGGAAAAGGGCCTTTTGTGATTGTGGAGACCCATATCATTGCAGAAGAGCGGATTACAGGTGCTTGCCGACTCGGAGCTAGCAGATAGAGCAGTCATGGGCACATTGTGGATGCCAAAACTACCTTTCCAAGAGGAAAGATGGCCCTGTGCCCAGATTAAGCTTAAACAAACCAAGATTTCCTTTTATGACTCAAGTCCAAAATGCTGCATGAGGTTGTGCAACCAGCGGGGCCTTGCGGGTGCTACTGAGGTCACTACGGGAACTCATTTCTGATGCTCCTTGAGAACCGGCTTGCTGTAAGTCTTCGTTTGCTACCAGTTGTCACTTCAAGCCGCGGCGCACATTGCACATGCTCTAAAACCTATTTATTTCCTTTTCCTCTCTCGCAGACAATGTGCATAATTGTACATTTAAGACTCTAGTTTGTATTTTGGAGGACTGGAAGTGGCGTCCTTCACACTCAAACACAAATATTCATCAAGAACATGCTTAGTTGCTTCTGGTAACATACTATTTATCTCAGTGAGGCCCTGCTGAAGGTAGCACTCCCAGAGCGGGATCTAATCAGCCAGTACCAATGTCCACAAGACAAGGTGTAATTACAGAGCACTTTGGAGAACATCTCTGTCACAGGTTCAGAAATACCACGCCATTTAGCAATTTTACACCCGCCGCCCCCTCTGAAGACAACATGGCCATAATTTCACTTGTGTAGCAATTTAAATATTATTTGCTTTCTCTCCACCTCTTTGTCGTCGATGTATTCCATCTGTAGCCCACTTAGAACTCGGAATTCTTTTCTGCTCTAACAAATTGTTTTACTTTATCATTGACTTACTGTTTAATGATTCAAGAAATACAGAACCCATTTGTCTCTGAACCAACCTGAACGACATCACTACTTGCTGCCCGCAAAACCTATACTCAGAATTTCTTACTTTTCCAGCACATTGAAGTTTTTACAATGCATGTTGTGAACCTCCAAAAAATATACATATCTATATATATATATATAAAGACGAAAGCCCTCACTGACTCACTCACTGACTCGCCAAAAGTTCTCCAACTTCCCGATGTCGCAGAAACATGAAATTTGGCGCAAGCATAGATTATCTTCAAAATAGGAAAAGTAATTGGGTCTCAACTCGATTATTCAATTCTAGCGCAAAAGAATTGGCGTCGAAATTTTACGTACATAATCTAAATCTGTCACTTACCAATGTCATAGAAACGTGAAATTTGACACGAGCATTGATTATGACATAAATAGGAAAAGCTAATGGGTCCCAACTCGATTATTCAATTCTAGCGCAAAAGAATTGGCGTCCAAATTTTACGTGTGGAATGTAATTTTTTCACTTTCCGGTGTCATAGAAACGTGAAATTTGGCACGAGCATCGATGATGTCATAAATAGGAAAAGCTAATGGGTCCCAACTCCATTATTCAATTCTATGCGCAAAAGAATTAGCGTACAAATTTTACGTGTGGAATGTAATTTTTTCACTTTCCGGTGTCATAGAAACGTGAAATTTGGCACGAGCATTGATTATGTCATAAATAGGAAAAGCTAATGGGTCCCAACTCGATTATTCAATTCTATGCGCAAAAGAATTAGCATCCAAATTTTACGTATGTAATCTAATTCTCTCACTTCCTGATGTCATTTTATATAAAGGAAACCTCGCATGGTTACCTCCCCGTGTTATTTCCTGGGTAACGCAGAGAACTATGCAAAATGGTGAACATATTTTTTTTCCTCAGTATCTCTAAAGTAACCACGACTTCATAAGCTTTTCCGTGTGAACACCAGATAAACACCAGTACCAAATTAACTCGGGCGAAGAGGGGTATATCAGCTAGTATCTTATATAGAGCTTCCAAATGAGTCAATAGTGCGGCCAAGCAGTGGGGAAAGCAGGTAGGATGCTCAACTGCATGGCTAGAGGTCTAAGCAGTAGGACACGGTGTCTGGCGCTGGAGATCTCACCAGAAGACATCGATAAAATACAACGAGTCCAAAGATGAGCTACAAAAATGATGAAAGGTCTCAAGAATAAAACTTTTCAAGAAGGACTTAAAGGGGTTTTCTGAGTTGTAGCATTTTTATAACATTAAGCTTCCCATGCAGTAAAATAAATTAACATATAGTCGCCTCTCCCTGCACCAGCGCTCCGGGCCTCCCCTCTGACATCATGTTTACAGACTTCCCCGGCCTCTTTATGGGACGTCACAATCTATGCAGCAGCCAATGATGGAGCGCATCGGCTGCAGGGGAGGTCTGAGGCACGGGGGACCGAGCAACGGCATGGGGCACAGCGGGAGTTGGGGGAGGCGAGTAGATGCTTAGCTGTTATTTTACTGCATGGGAAGCTTGTTTTTTTACAGAAATGCTACAACTGAGAACACTACTTTAAAGAACTTCATTTGTTAAAGGGAAAAGTGTATTGAATAAGAATCTCGGGGTGCGATCAGAAAGGAGTGTGAGGGATAATGAAAAGCGATGAATCTAGGGGTGCGATCAGAAATGAGTGTGAGGGATAATGAAAAGCGATGCCAGAAAATATTATTTCACTAATGTGTGGAACAAACTTCCAGCAGATTTGGTTAGAAATTCAATAAAAAAGTGAATAGAAGTATGAATCTATCCAAAAAGAGAAATCCAAAGGAAATCCCATAAGGATAGATCAGGTGGACCGGGTGGTCTCCGGGGGTCTTTTCTGCCATCAATCTCCTATATGTCCATGAATATACACATACTTAGCTGTAGAGTAGAAATGATGCTGTTGTATGGAAAAGCCACAGACCGTGAAAGGGCAGAAGAAGGACGAGGCTTCCGATAGAGGTGAGGTTAAACCTCCCGGCGAATACAATACATGTATATAGCAACGATACATTCACGCTTCAGAACGGAACAGAAAGGAATAGATGCCGGAGCTCGGCCATCCACAGCAGATTAGGACTACAGCCTCCAAGAGAGAAGTCGCTGCCGCTGCCTGACTGATACTACAGATGACAAATACTTCAATCGTCACGAAAAAACTAATTGTCAATAGAACACAGATAAGGGTCAGCGGGTGTGGCCCCAGCGGAAGCCAATGCGTAATTAGGGAACTACCAAATGTCATCATTAATCAATAGCAAGAAAACCAAAATGTATAATACTAAGAAGGAATGTAGCAAAAACAGAGAGTAGATGGAGCTCCAATCTAATATAATGCCATGAAATGTAATTAGTCGGAGGATTTAGAGGAATCATTATTTTTCTGCGGCGCTACAACAATAGGGATGCCCACATATACCGTACATGAGCCCGCAATCTACGGGGTTACAGCAGAACTGCGGAGTTACAATTATTTTTGTCCACAGTTTTTGCCACATTGACAATATAATAATATTCTCAGCCTCTGGAATTGATGTAAGGTAGATAATTGGGAGCTCATTTCCAGTATAAAATATTCCCTAAAACCCCTTAAATCTCGGTGCAGATCACTAAATAAATTGCGTCCGTCCCGGTCAGTAATATTTTTTATATCAGACCTCGGCTTCCCATGCCGTTCCCTGAATATTATAACAGCCGCAAGATATTGCAGCAGCAAAACTTTAATTTATAGTCGCTTTAAGTCAAATGTCCAAAATACCGGCCGCCACATGAATAGAAAGCAGCGTATTCTGGAGCAGTGGATTAAACAGGTGGATCCTGAGAGAGAACAGAGTCTGGCAGCTGTGAGCGCAGCAGGTATCAAAGAAAGATTAGAACCACAATAAGCTCAGCCATGGAAAGACCGGTCACTGTGCGGGGAGATAGAAGGACATGAATAACAATAGCCGCTGGAGAGGGCGCACCCAAAAATACTCCGCTCTCACAGTCCGCAGAGCATTGGTAACTTGACCGAGTGCCAAAATACTGCCACTCACATCGCGAACAAAACCCAACTAGAAGAGGCAACAAAAAGGCCAGACTTACGGAACAATGGCCCGCATTAAAATACTGTCATTAATCCCCAAATGGCATTCCCGTTCCTGTATGGGAAATACCGATATTTGCAACACGGAACCTACTAGAAGTAAACGAAGTCTGGCACAAATGTCATCTGTGAAATATTCTAAAACCTCCTCAGGGCCGCGGTCACGGAATAAGCGCTTGTGCCGCGGCATTAGAACAATACGGCGATGATGAAACTAGTCTGCTGTATGATCTCCACCGCTCTTCATGGGGCGCAGGTAGGAGCAACGCAAACGACGACTAGAAGATAAAAACTAAATGAGAACAATTCAGTAAACGTCGGGATTTTTAAAAAATCAGGTGGAGAAAAGTGCCGGCCGATTTATAGGATAATGTGTGATTTATGAAAGAGAACAAAGCGGGAAGAAATAAAAAACGTATAAAAACAACCAGCATTTCCTCTGCACTTTAATGCCAAGTTGTAGCCACTTCCGTATAAAGACAAGGATGCAGCGTGAACAGCGGGGCCGATACCGCACGCTTCGTTACACAATCTGACTGTCCGCCATGTAACAAGCTTAGATAGTCTGTAAGTTCGGACACTTTTACTTGTACCATGCTGGCCGCTGACTGTAAATAAATGCCATTTCTAGGAATCCATCTATTTCTTTCTTCATATGATATCTTCTAGTTAAGATAAAGTTACTGTTGGTTATTAGTTGTGGAGTGAATATTAAGCTGCGCACTATTTATGCCATCATGAAAAGTAAAAAAAAAAATTTTAAAAGTTAATAAAAAAGTTTGTTTCCTTTCGCTCCATGGATCATATCCATGCGGGGAGATAAAATTATGTACCTTAGGCCCCAGGATTTATCCACAGACCTCACCACAGCTTCTGCGCACGCGCCCGCCGCCAATGTGGCAGACACGCGCAAAAGCCACGGATTGCCGGGGTAATTCACAATCTCCCTGCTCCTGCTCGCCGTTTTTCAATAGAAAATGGCAATCACGTAAAAGTAAAAAATAGGTAAAGTTTCACCTCCCATTATGGATTCGATCCGTGAGCAAAGGTGAATTTACTTACCCAAGGCCTCCAGCGATGTCCCCTGACAGGATCTTTATCCACAGAACTTTCCCAAACTTTGGCGTATGCGCCCATCGGCAAAATGGTGGATGCAAGCGCAAAAGCTGGGGAGGGCCCGGGAAATTTAAAGTCTCCTTGCTCCTGGCCATCCAATGCATAATGGCAATCACATAAAAGTTAAAACAGTTGAAGTTTGATGCTCCTTTCGGTTTGGCCCCCGTTGTGTATACGGAGATAAGATTAAGGCCACAATGGGTATGTTCCTGAACACAGGAGAAACAGGGGGATCCATTTTGGGGTGTAAATCCTCATTTTCATGTGCATTATAGAAAAAAATCTTTTAAATTAAATATTTGCAAAAATATGGACTTATTTTTTCTCCTCCTAATTGCATTAACTTCTGAAAAGAAACGGTGCGGTCAAAATCCTCCGGACCCCCTCAGTGAATATATTTTATGATGTGTATTTTTTTAAATGGGGTCATTTGTGGGGGGATCTATTATTCTGACACCTAGGAGCCTTTACAATCTTGGCTTGGTGCAGGAAAACAAAGAGTTCCTCAAAATGTTAATAATTAATGTTAAATTTTTTACGTCTCCTAAATGGTTAAAAAAAAAAAAAAAACTGAAGTTTTTCCAATGTGCTTCCAGAATAAAGTAAACTGGTGGAAATATATATTTTATCAAAAATTTGTACAGTATGTTTACACATATAGAGATATTGCAGTTGAAAATGTGAAAAAAATGGCAATTTCTTCAAAATGTTCTCAATTTTGGCGCTTTTAATAAATTTACACAAATTCTATCGGTCTATTTTTACCACCTAAATGAAGTACAACATGTGGCGAAAAAACTGTCAGAATCACTTGGATATGCAGAACCTTTATGGAGTTATTCCATGTTAAAGTAACATGTCAGATTTCCAAAAGTTTGCCTGGTCATTAAGGCGCAAACAGGCTTGGTCACTAAGGGGTAAAGGGACACAGTTATCATCTTTGAGCCCCACAAATTAGGATATGGGGCTCAAACGTGAGGGACTGGCGAGTCTGTGCAGGCACCTCTAATGCTCCCCAGGCACCCTGTTGCAGTGCTGTGTCCATACAATGTTAGCTCTGAGTGCACATCACCCAAGGGGACACAGCGCTGGAACGGGCTGCCCGGCGAGTATGAAACATACCTCCTTGGACCCCCGGTTTGCTCACTTTGAGCCCCATAACTTTGTTTATGTCCATATGTAAGTAAAGCAATTCTCATTATGGTAGTAGACATCAATACAATAAAGACCATAGACGACATGCCCTGACCCAACATGCCCTGGCCTACCATGCCCTGGCCTACCATGGCCTGACCTAACATGGCCTGACCTAACATGGCCTGACCTAACGTGCCCTGGCCTAACGTGCCCTGGCCTAACGTGCCCTGGCCTAACGTGCCCTGGCCTAACGTGCCCTGGCCTTACGTGGCCTGGCCTAACGTGGCCTGACCTAACGTGGCCTGACCTAACGTGGCCTGACCTAACGTGGCCTGACCTAACGTGGCCTGACCTAACGTGGCCTGACCTAACGTGGCCTGACCTAACGTGGCCTGACCTAACGTGGCCTGACCTAACGTGGCCTGACCTAAGCGTCATCTTCATTCTGATCTCTAATCTACTAATATGCAGGGTTATTCAAAAAGGAGCAGATCTGGGGATTTAATTACAAACAAACTACAAAAGACAAGAAGTCACTGAAAAGAGGAACGTTCAAAGTTTTTTCTGGCATCCAGTAAGTTCCACTTTCTGCCACCTTGCAGAGCCGGGGGTCTCGCTTCCAGTTTTATGGTCCCTGAGGTTCGTCTGCACATGCAACCAAGCTCATTATATTCTGTGCCCCTCGTACATTTGCTGTTGTTGGAATCTACATTGCGATTCACGTTGCACTTGGCGCTGACTCAGCACACAAAACCACTTCTCCTGCCGCGTCGCCATTTTCTTATGAATTATAAACAACGAGAAACAGCGGTGCGGCCGAAAACGGAACTTACCGGCGCGTCTTTAAAAACACTGAACCTTCCTGTTCCCAGTGATGTGCGGATTGTGGAGTGCTCTCTTGTAGTTGGGATTTTACTACACGTGAATGAATCCCATCCCCACATCTAATTATCATAAGGTTTAATCAGGTATGAATACACCGGCGGTGTGCAGTGCGGGGATTGTATAGAATGACGAGGTCTGTTAGAGAAAGCCCAACAAGGCAAAGTGCGAAATAACTAAACCGGGTACAAGAAACAACGGTATCTGCACTAATGTAGGCCGGATGAGCAATACAGCTCTGACGCTGGTGACAGACCAATGATTAGTGCACAACATCAGACCCAGCATGGGCCGCTCCAATAACCCCAATACCCAAATCATATAATGCGTCCTTGAATAAAGCAATCACAAATGATGTCATAGCTTGAATCGCACTTATACTGTATAGCGCTGCTACTGGGTCTTCCAGATGCGAGGTAACAGCGGGAGTAGTGAGGCAGAGAGCGCTAATGTCTTGCAGAATATGGACTACAGTCCAGCTCCTCCACTGCACTCATACTGACAGACAATCCAAACTCCAGAGACCACGGCGCCTGCAGGCTGGCGGCATGAAAAGCTGGACGGGCCTGCCCGCGTGACGCTGCCACCGCATGGTGATGGAACATGGATCTGCTTAGTGCCCTATGATGTACCTCCCGTCTTGCCAACCAGAACTTGTAAGGACAGGAGTCAGAACCCATCCAACTAGCTCTTCCCCTCCAACGGCCACCTTCCAACTGTTGATCCAGGGATTATTCGGACTGCCATTATGGAGTCGGGAAGGAATTTTGTGCACCAAATGGGGTAAATTTGTGTCTGCCTCAATGTTTTTTTTTTGCCTTCCTCTGGATCTACAAGGGGAGTGGAAACAGGCTGAACTGGATGGACATTATCTTTTTTCAGCCTTGCATACTACGTTAGTCAAGAAGCGAGCGCCCTGAGAGACGTAGGCGCTGCGTGCCGCCGGGTCAGCCGCAGTTCTGTACTTTAGTTTTGTGTTTCATGTTACATTTTTTTTGTCTTTTATGTATTTATTTTTATAAAGGTCATTTTATGGTTCTCTTTTTATTCTTGTCGTTCTGTATGATTCCTGGAAGAGCGGCCCGTCTGTAAGTGTAACATTGTACACATTTTGTACTTCTCAGTGTTGCACCTTTAATTTATGGTAAATGTGAACATTTGGGTGCGATTCTGCTGTAATGTTCAGACGTTACACAAGCCGTGCCGTCTTATACATGGAGTATACAGCAAAGTAGCACAGCACAGAGTCCAGCCAAGGCAGAGTGGCTTCCTGGTGGCACGGGCCGTGATCGCCCCGCCGCCTCATCACATGTAGGCCCATTTTCTGGATACATATCTACCTGGAAAGTGTCCAATCATCTATCAAAAAGGCGAGCTGCAGCCGACATAATAGACTGAAACGTACGGTCTTCAACGCGCCATTGCTCCTAATTTGCGGGTAAGAATATAACGCAAGCGCCCGTTGCTGCCTGTATCTCTTTGTTGCACGGGTTTCATGCTTAATGCATTATCCAAAATTTGTCATCACCTAATTGTGTCACTTTGAAATGAAAGTATTGGCTAGAAGACTGTGAAGTCACTGCAAGGGTTAATATTTTGGCCTTTACTTTCCTGACAGAGATGAATGGAGCTTCACCACATTTCACTCCAAAGGGATGTTGAACTTGACAATTGACTACTCAGAGCTTTCAGCTCCGTCAGCTACTATTAAGGCTCCGATCCTAGTTAATTGGGTGCTTCATTAGGGGCATTCGTTACTGCAAGCTCCATCTGACAACCGGAGCATCTCTTTCTCAGCTCTCATGTAAAGCGGACACAGACAAGCACCTGATTCTTCCAATTTCTTCTTCACCTTCTCCCCTATGCTCCCCTCTGAGTCTAGCTCCTCATAGAACTGCTGATTCTGTTTCCTACACTTGAGCCTGACAAATGGAGATTCCCTGTGGGGTAAGAAGAAGGCTCCTGGTATCGGTCATTTACCAGAAATTAACCCCTCCTGCGCGCACATCCGTATACTGTCATTCTGCCACATTACACTGTGTCACCTGCTGGACTAAGTCCTGCGAAGCCTCCCGCTGGGCAGTTTTGCCTGGCGAGTTTACTTGTTTTTGGACATGTTCCAGGAATGAAGCCGTTTAACCATCAGGGGGTTTCTCCGTCCTTTGTTTCTTACTTTTGCAGTTTTTGTATTTGCAATCGTAGGAAAATTGCAAAGAAGAAAAAAAAAAAACCTAATCTCCTAACCTCCATTCTTCTTATCCTCTTACTCCGCTTTGTTTTCCTGGAGGCAAACAATCCTCCACCCCTCGGCTGAAATTAATTTTTGCAAATTCTGAATCAAGGATTTGTCTGTTTTCGGCACACATGTTCTTACTCCAGTACCGCATGCGAAAGATCCGGGTGGGAATGCTACTTTCTTACTATCTGAAAGCTCTGGAGACTCGGAGGGACTAAGTGTAGCAGCAAAAGCGTCTGGAGAACACCTTGGGCCAGGGATGAATCGCTACAGAATATTTAGTAAAGATGATTAACCTTTAAATGAAGATTGTAGCCCAGAAAATGCAAAACTGGCGAGCGGCGAGCAGTAATACTGCAGGGAGGCGCGAGGCGCGGGAATCAGTGGTGAGCAGCAGGATGCTGGGCTTCATAAGTAGCAGAGAAATATGCAGAGAGGAACGGGCTTGCACAAAGATGCAGAACCGGATAGGAGGAGGGGGTTGGTAGGAATCCTAAAGAAAGCCTGGAATAAACCCCTTTGGGGACCCTCCACACACAGCCATGTAAATTATTTAATTTTGCCAAACTGCTGCACCTTTCTGCATCATTAATGCCTCCTTTTGATCTGTGGTAATGATGTTCCCCGAGTGCTGAATTTGAATTTAGCTTGGCGTTAGTGAATCAGCTAATTAAAAAACAGGAGTTTTAAAAGCAAAAGACCAGAAAATCCTCGTGTTACGAGAAAAACACACTGAAACAAAACAACAATATATAAAGCAATAAAAAAAACCCAGGCTGCTATTAGCGACTTGCGGTTTAAAATGAGATATTTCACACTCGGAAAAGGAATCTATGCTGCTGATAGGATGGCCGAGCGGCGCGGAGGCCGACAGCGGGGTCGGCTTCGAGGGACCCATTAAATGTATTTGTGTCAGATCAAAACAACAACTTTAATATCTATTTATTTCACCTGTGAACTCAATTTCTATCTCTCGGACAACAGCGTCCAGCCAAGTGGAAAGATTGTGAGCGATCCTGGCGCTGGGAAGTAACTCCGGAGCAGCCGGGCCGGATGGCAGCTAAATATCATGGTGCATTGATGTTATCCCAACCTTGAGATATCCACTAACGCTCCGGCCCGCTGCCACCTGATCGAGACAAAAACACGATTGAACATCCGAGTTCCAACTTCCATTAATCACTCCAAGCTTCTGAAGTCACATGCTCTTCACAAGAGTTTGCTTCTTGTCCACCTCTTCTCCAGACACGGTATTGATTTGTATCATATAAAACAAAGGCAATTTAAAAAAGGAGAAGCTTTCCGAAATTAACACATTCTGTGCCATTTGTCGGTACGCCGCGGACGTTCTGCTATATGAGGCTTCCGCTGGAGCCGTTTTACTGTTAGTACATAACATTCCTTTCCTATTGGCTGTTTATATATTTTAGTACAATGTTATCAGCTATGACCCAAGTGTCTACAAAGTGCCCTTGGACCCCAAAAGTCACTGCGCACCTCAAGAGGACGCGCTTATTCATTTGGGGAGATATAAGACTGCACACAAAATGTTATCCAGCACCGACGATTCTCTTAGTTATACACCTTTTTACCCCCTAAAAACTAGAGTTTGCATAGGCTGTGAATAGTCTGCAACTGGTCATTTTTTTCTCATAAAATGCTCTGGTTTCCCCAAAAAATCATATCTGAGGTCTAAATATCCAATAAAAATTAAAGGCCAAATGCTACAATATAAGATAAAATCCAGTAGATTCCTGTTTATTCCATAGAATCCTAGACTGGTAAAGTTGGAAGGGTCCTCCGGGGTCATCGGGTCTGACCCCCTGCTCAGTGCAGGATCACTACATCATCCCAGACAGATGTCTGTCCGGTCTCTGAAGACTTCCATTGCAGGAGAACTCCCCACCTCCCATGGCAACCTGTTCCACTCATTGATCCCCCTCACTGTCTAATATCTAATCTGTGTCTCCTCCCTTTCAGTTTCATCCCATTGCTTCTAGTCTTTCCTTGTGCAGATGAGAATAGGGCTGATCCCTCTGCACTGTGACAGCCCTTCAGATATTTGTAGACCGCTATTAAGTCTCCTCTCAGCCTTCTCTTCTGCTAAACATTCCCAGATCCTTTAACCGTTACTCACAGGACATGATTTGCAGATGCTCACCATCTTGGTAACTCTTCTCTGAACTTGCTCCAGTTTGTCTGGACATTCCAGATGAGGTCTGACTAAGGAAGAGTAGAGGGGGATAATGACCTCACGTGATCTAGACTCTATGCTTCTCTTAATACATCCTAGAATTGTGTTTGCCTTTTTGGCTGCTGCATCACATTGTTGACTCATGTTCAGTCTATGATCTATTAGTATACCCAAGTCTTTTTCACATGTGCTGCTTAGCCAGTTCCTCCCATTTTGTATGTGCTTTCTTCATTTTTCTTGCCCAGATGTAGGACTTTGCATTTCTCCTTATTAAATACCATTCTGTTAGTCGCTGACCACTGTGCAAGCTTTTCTAGATCTTTTTGAATACTCTCCATCTCTTCCCTAGTGTTAGCTATCCCTCCTAGCTTTCTGTCATCGGCAAATTTGTTTCCCCACAAACTCTTGTTCAAAAATGTCTAAAAGCTATAAAACCTTGGAAACAAGGACAATCTTATCATTCAGTCCAAACAACAAGCCAACCATGTAAACTTTATTCTATCCAATATGTAAGGCCATAAGCTTAAAAGGGGGTTTCAGTTCTTAAAAATTAACGACTAATCCATAGGATCACTAGTTGACTGATGGGGTCTACCGCTGGAGACCTCAGGTGATCCGCTGTTCACCTGGCTAGCTGTCACCTTGTATGGAGCTGGACGTACCATAGATAGCCCCGTACTTTGCGCAGTGGCCCTGCGTGGTATAGCAGACACAGCTCCCATCCTGTGCATACCTGCAATACCAGGCCAGGCCATTGTACAATGTATAGGGCTGTCTGTTTCCTGCTCCATAGGGTAACAACTAGCCCCACCAGTCAGCTATTAATGACTTATCCTGTGGATAGAACATTATACTACAATATACTAAACACATTTGTTCTAAATTCTGACAATTCCATTTTCCAGTTGTACAATCCTCCCAATGTCCGTGTGACGACCCGGCATCAGCGTGGGTTTTGCAGACTCCTTCCATGTTTCATAAAGGTTAATACGAGACGCATTTGCTGGTGTATGAGATGACTTCTTGTCTTCCTGCCACGCTCACACAATGTTGCCGGCACCATCTCACAAGCTCCGCTGTAGGGTCAGCGCTGGCTGTTTAGCATTTTCTGGATGAGGTCACCCTTCCCTCGTTAAATGCTGCCTGGAGAATTTTGGAAATCCAGGGATTTGGAAAACCCCAAATACATCAAACGTAATAATACTGGAAGCGCCTTCCCCAATCTCATTTGCTGTATCCCGGCTCCTGGAATATACTCTTCACTTTGCCTCCAATATCCTTGTAAGCTGGACCAACGTTAAAGCATCTTTGTGTTTGCTCCGAGGTGCAGGGTAACACTTTTATTTGGTTGGGTCTACAGAGGAGTTCATTTACACTTGTGAAGGCCGTTCTGCATACTGTAAAAGATGTAATCCTAGACCAGATGCAGCCCTGACCCTTCTCTAATCACCCAGTCATTTACATGGCGGACAATTACTTAGAATGATGGTAAAAGAAGAAGGAAGCGCCCCTCAGCCTCATTTACACACAGCTGCGGACTCCGCCGCTACCACATGAAGGACAGGCTCAGCTGCGGACTCCGCCGCTAGCACATGAAGGACGGGCTCAGATGACACTACTTGTTCCATACAGATGGCCATATACACCTGGAATGCACTGGATTGGTGGTAAATATTGGGATTTAACCACTGAACCCTTCAACTATCCTGAGAAATATCATAACCAGACTCCGAGGAGACCCGGCTGCAAACTCCATAGATTAATTCGTCTATTAGACCCAATGGCACCCCTAAGTCCCCTGCTACTAAAATGTAACCTTTATTAATTCTGCTGTGATGATTAGTGGCAAACTGCTTATTAAAAACACAGCTGGTGCCTATCTATCCAATACAACAGTTGTCCATTGACAATCACTAGGCCATACAAACCACTACTGCAGATGGGTCATAATGTGTCTCAATGGCTGCTATTAAACTATCATCTGCCTGGCCCCCGACATGTTTTGCCTCCGCTGCAGAATCATCAGAGGGTCGGGCTAGTAGGAAGTCCCACCTCTAACTTCCTTTGTTATATACCCTCGTCCCCACGTCATCCGTGGGCGTCAGGTCTCTCTAGCCAATTGGAATGGGCCTCTTTGATTGATGGGTAAGCCCCCTATAGGCAGCCTCTACATCCAATAATGTGAAGGGTTAATAATTCTACATGACAAGCCGCGATGGCACGCTCTGATCCTCCACAGCCAGCCTCTTCTGAGAGGTCCAAGATGCATCGTCTTCTAACAGGTCACTCTCTCATATATATGTTGATATTCACTTGTGATTCATTAGTCTTTAATGAATTCAGATCATCTGAACTTTTTCAATAATTTTATTATATTGCCACATAGCCTTAACCTGAGGATTTTATGTATACCGGAGGGAGGGATATTCTGGAGAGCCGGTGGGGGGGGGGGGATTACAATAAGCGTTTGGTGATATCTTTGCCTATTTAGGCCATTTGTGGGAGTTATTCTCTTTCATTGTCCACAGACATCCGGTAACTAAATTTGTTCTCTTTTTACAGAAAAGGAAAAACCTTCATCTAATCCCTTTGGATTAAAGCAATTGAGATCCCAAAAGTGACCCCTGCTCCGCTGTCATGGAGGATTCGTGGTGCACAGATCTCAGGATCCCTGCGGCTCCCAGTGGTTGGACCCACAGTGATCTGACACTAATTCCAGTGGATAGGGGATAAATGTAGTTCGTCAGAGCCCCCTTTAATCGGCGCCTAGGACATTTTGCATGCAGGTCTGCAGGAACCACATCCATTACAGCCTATTGGTCCCAATGGGTTCCCTCCCATGGAGCATTTCCATTGTGCATATCAATACGTGAGATTCAATAGGAGTCTATGGGGGGTGTAAAATGCGCACCCATCTGTTCGGTATCGTGAGTGTAACTACGCAATTTCGCCGTGTTAATTGGGCTTCTCAGCTGGTTCAAAATCATTGTGAGCGTCTCCAAGCCGCTGTGAACGGACAATCCCGATATCGCCCACAAGCCCGTTCGCATGGGGGATTTTTGGGGGGGATTCTGATGTGGATTTTTGCATCCCGTTGCCTTCATTGAAATTCTTCAGCGTGCTTCATTTGGTGTAGATTGTTCTGCTCAGAGATCGAAAAATCCGCATGTGGCTGCGCCCTACTGAACGGGGCTAATCGTGTGCGGATTCGTGGCATCTACAAATGCAAATCTGTTTCCGAAGCCGGCATAACGGCACAGATTTACGAGGCAGATTTCCCTTCAGGTTTTTACAACACAGATTTTTAATCATGTGAACAAGGCCTAAAGGTTCCGGACATTTCTCTCCCATCGACTCCTGATTACTGTGAGCATCCAACGGAGATGAACGACCGGCTTCAAACAGAGATAATGAAGTGATCCGGACGCAGTAATCCCAAACTAATGGAATCCGGCACTAGTGGCCAACTCTTCTCTTGAGTTCTCTTCCTCTACAAGTTGTATACAGCTATGAATTACTGTTCGATAATGCAGAATATCTGATGACCCGGCACACGTCAGGTCCCATTAATGGTATATAACCAAAACTATGTGTCACCTGAGATGGATGCAGAGGAACGGCCGTGGCGGTTGTATGCGGGCATAATGTTGTCATGCCAGTTTTTCTCCGTGTGTGAGGGGTTGGCCATGGACTTCAAAGAGAAAATGCTGAACTTGACTACAAATTCCTTTTCTACATACATATGAGATGGCATAATACGCCTGCAGCGCCCACTGACTGGAGGGTAGCTACCCTATAGGCCAATGTGCAACATGACTAAGAATAGAATTGATTATCCATTTTATGATTGGCGACGTGGCAGCAGCTAAGAACGTAAAGTGAAGAATAGATTTGATACATTGGGACAGATTTGCCTGTACACGGCCGTTGCAGATCTCCGCCGTGGGAGCCTTATCTGACAAATAGGCTGACCACGGAGAATCGTGGCAATTCATAGCATGCTGCGAATTGCTGGCCACGAGCGGAGAATCGCACTGCTTCTCCGCTCGTGGACAGGGGGGAAGCGCTCTCCATAGCAACGCTATAGCGTTCACTGTGTTCCCCCGTGGCCGCAGGGAATGCAATTCCATAACGCCCGTGGACAGGCAGCCTTACTAATACTGTCTAAGGGCTTCTACCCACTAGCGTTTTTTTTTAACGCTGCGATATCACTGCATTTTTTTTAATGCAGATGTCAATGGGACTCTAATGCTAAAATCGCATCACACAAAAATTGCAGAAGCACAAACCTGCGATTTTTGCGCGATGAGATTTTAACATTAGAGTCCCATTGGCATCTGCATTAAGGAAATGCAGCGACATCGCCGCGTTAAAAAAACCCTAGCGGGTAGGAGCCCTAATACTTAATACATTTAGACCTTTGTCAAACTTTATGCCCCCTGTTAATTGGCTTAGTTTATGTTATTGCACCAAGATTTTGGTGTATGAAGTTCCATTTAAGCCACACCCCTGTTCAGCTTGGCCACGCCTCTTTGCCACAAAGCTACAATGAGTTTTGTGTATAAAATCGACATAAATGTGGTCCAGAACACGTGGGGCAGCTGTCTGTGGCAATTCCAATAGTAAAGTTGCCCTTCGGGCCGGACATGCCCCGTAAGATGATTTTACAGATTTGGCAACAGTAGAATTATAAAGAGGGTCAGTCATATGCCCATCAGTGCCACGTGAGCGGTGGGCATTGATTCTGTATGATACACTGATAGTGTCGGCGCTCCCTTCCACGCATCCAGCCAACCCGCTAATAATGAGGGTAAATGTCCTAAATAGTTGCAGTCTGACAGCGCAGCCTCGTTCGTCGGCCTCGGTGAATGTATTCAGGAGCTCGGCTGTGTTTGCTGGGCACATATGCAGATGCAGCGGGCAGGGATACAAATACTAATGCACTCGGCGAGCCCGCTCCCGGGCCGAGCACCAGCTGCTGCCATTCACTTGGGTCTCACCTATTAGCATGGATACTTGTTAGCGAAGTCGTGAAACTAATCAGAATTGCCATTAATGAACTATTTTCAATTCCTGCATTTTAACCTGTCGCGCCCCGCAGCCTTCTAGCTTCACCTGGGGAATCGCAGAATACATTCATAATGGATAAGGATTAGATTGATGAGCACCAAATACGGCCTTTGTGTAAATGTTCCACAGACCTCATCGCTTTCTATCTGTGCGGTGGAGCTGTTGGGAAGCGGCTCTCTCCATTAGAGAACACTTACCTGGACCCATCACTTATCTGATGGACGTTACGTTGTATATTCTTGGGTCATGTCCAGATTATTGCACCGTCTAGTGCGAACTGAAAGCATATGGGGAGCCATTAGGAGAGGCCATGTGAGGAGACTCGGGGTGGTGTGCGCTCATCGGCCTGATCATCCACGTTGGCGGCTTTTCTTAGAATTCAGGACCTTTCCATTGACAAGAAGAGATTTTGGCATCAAACCTCAGCACTTATATACCGTGTTTTCCCGAAAATAAGACAGTGTCTTATATGAATTTTTGTTCAAAAAAGGTTTAACTTTTTTACATGTAAAGCTGCCTGGACACTATTTAAATTGACTTTTTTAATTAACTGTTAGCAGGGCTTAATTTTGGAGCAGGGCTTATATTTCAAGCATCCTCAAAAAGCCTGAAAAATCATTCTGCATCCTCAAAAATTCTGGAAAATCACGCTATGTCTTATTTTCAGGGTATGTCTTATTTTCAGGGAAACTGGGGTAGTTTATAGATATCTATATGTTTAGTGAATTCCGAAAGGATAAGTGACAAATGTCACCAAGGTACAAGCTGTGCAGGTCCAAGATGTGTTACAGGAAAGATCCGCCATAAATTAATGTTCTTGCCCAGATAAGTGTCAGTTGGAGAGGGCAGACGAGGCCCTCTGGCACCAGAAGCCGGAGAGCAATGATTCCTTCGCCTGTCCCTCTGTCTGTCAGCGATCCCAGCTCCCGACAATCACGCTCTTCCTTACCTCCCTCTCCTGATTTGCCATTCCCCTGCCGCCTCTCACTGCCTCTCACTGCCTCTGGCTAAACAAAGATCAGAAATGTTAGATCTTTCTTAGCATCTCCTGCCAGCGCTGTCAGTGCCAGCCTCCAGAGGACCCGCACTCTCTGTTATGTAAACACGGCACATACTCTGTCAAAGATTAAAAAAGAAACTCATTTCCACATAAAAGCTTTGACTGTGCCAGGCGCGGGCTTAGTGGCATGTTAGAAAGTCTAGAGGTTAAACTTGGTAAGAGAAGCAGCACGAGAGAAGGTGGGCTCTGTTTTATCAGCTCAACGTTCGTATTTCCAGCAATTAACGTCTTGAGCACTGAAGGCTCCTTATTACTCGTTAGAACAACTGAAGTCATTAAACAAGAGCAGAGGCCAAGATGGGCCCGTCACATCATATCTCCACCGTCAGCTTGTATTGTTGGAGCTCTCTACTTCCCGTGGAACATATGTTCGGGCATCTCTGGATGTGAGAAGCGAGTCCCCAACCTCCGAGGAGCACCAACTAGGTTCAACTGCTGAAGACACTTGGGCAATAAAGACCTTAGATGAGACCGTGTGGTGTATTTACTAAGATCTTTCCCCTTGGTGTCCCCAGAAGCGGTGCCACTACAGTAGTGCCATCACCCTCAGGTGAAGCCTGGAAATGCCAGACAATAAAAAGCGCAGAACATTCTTCGATAACAACCAGAACTTTTTTCTTGGAAACAAAAAAAAAAAAATGTACAAAAAATTTTAAACAACTTTCATGTAAATAAAATAAACAAAAACTGCGGCCGCGTGTTTTTGTGTAAATCGAGTACTTTTACGTTTCCTTCATTATATAACATAGACTTCTGTATTTCCGGCTTCTTCTCTAGTGTGCCACAAGTCAGTACTTCGTATTAACAAGCAGCTGATGGCCGGTCGCTGAACACTGTAATTAACGTACTTAGAGAAGACATGAATGTAGCAGGGTCTCCTTACTATGGATTACTAGTAATTATAATTTGTGGAGAAAAATGCAAAGGGTCATTTAGTCCCCCCGGACCCGCCCACTACGGCGAGTACTGCCGACCAGTAGTATAATGCGCATACTGAGAAGTGATTTATTACCAGCGTTCAGCTAGAATTCTGGCAGAAGTTCTGCCTTTTTTGGTACAAATCAATTTAGAAAAATTTAGTATTGATTTACACCAATCAGAGCCGATGTCCCACCGCTCACGCCCCTGCTCAGAAATCTCTAAAAACTGGGGCGGAGTTTGAGGTTTTTAGAGACATTTATAACATGTAGCAACATTCGTCACAATCTCCCTCCAGTAGGTGGGTGACGTACAAACTGACTCCGCATCTCTAGACAGATTTAACCCCTTAACGACCACCCATACGTCTTTTGATGACAACCGCTAAGGGGCTTTATTCTGATGCCCTGTCTTTTTTACAGCAGCTGCATCACAAGCCAAGCACGGGTTTCCAGTGCCCGGGTCCTGCTCAAACAGTGTTGACCAAAGAAACCTCTGATTCCTGCTGTTTAATCCTTTACATGCTGCAGTCAGTGCGACTGCAGGATGGAAAACGCTGACAGCGGCTCCCTCTCTCATCCATCGGACCCCCATGATGTAACTGCGGGGTCCCAATGGGTTACTATGGCACCCAGAGGCTTGAATATGGTCTCTGGATCTGCCTACGACATTCAGCCTCCAGGCGGGGTATCATAGGCTTTGTAATACACTGCTAGATTGAAGTATATAAGAGAATTAAATATGCAGGTATTCATCAAGTCCCCTAGAGGGACAAAACTAAAGAGTTAAAAAAGTATAAAAAAAAAAAAAATAGTAAAAAAAAAAAAATTAAATAAAGTCAAAAACCCCTTTACCTTGTAAAAAAGAAAATCCCACACGTGGCATCAATGTGTTCATAATGATCCAAAGAGAAAAGGATATTATTTAACCCACATATTTCAGATCATGAAAAAATACAATAGCGGATTCTGCCAATCTAATGTTACAAAAAATGGAACAGGAAGTGATGAAAATGTCGCGGGGCTCAACAAATGGCACCTTTAAAAAGTGTAACTTATCCCACAAAAAAAGCCCCCCGACACCGCAGCGGTGACCAAAAATAAAGATGTTAAGGGGCTTTGAATGAAGCTATAAAAAAAAGGGTTTTTTTTTCCTATAGTGTGAGAAAGTTAAAAACAAAAAAAAACAACTTGCATCAATCTGGCGCTGACATAATCGGACCGGCCGCAGATTCAACATATTATTTATACTGCACAGTAAATGCCGGGAAAAATTAAAAAAAACACCCAGAACTGCAACATTTTTGTTAATCTATAATATTGCCTTTAGAAAAAAAAAATGGAATAAAAAATTAAAAAATGTTCCGCCGGCTGAAATACGGCGACACAAAAGCAAATTAAAAAAAGGATTTGCTTGGTACAAAAATAGCAAAACATAAAAAAACCCATCTAAACGTGGCAAATGGAATCGTGGGGAGAACATCCTCCTACTATTTATCTGGCGCAGGGAACAATGAACGGCCGGAGGATTTCCCTTAATCCCTCTAAAAAAAATTCGAACATTAGACGGCAAATGTTATGTACCCCAAAAAAGAGGTGATTAAAAAAATACAACTTCCTCGGCAAAAAGTCATGGCCCTAGGAGTGCAAGGCTGAGAAAACAGGTTGTGGCTCTAAGGGGTTAAAGATACAAGCTTATCAACATTTAATACATTTGTTGCATCTTCAAACGGAAGGGTGGAAGAAAATAAGCATAAAAATTCACTTGATGCCCCTCCCCCCCCAGTCTGACAATATATTTTCACAATCCTGCAGTATCTTTTCCATTGTTATCAACTCCCCTATACAGAAAACAGAAAACAATGAACAGGACTATTCTGACATGGGACTTCCTTCTTGCTCTACTGTTATTTCTAGGTCCAGGTAGATCCTGCGGTATTCCCATCTGCCACCAGCTGTAAAGGTCTTAGTTTACATTGTAATCCAACCTGTGATGATAATGACACAACTTCTGAGAAGTAATCTCAACTAAGCAGTAAGTGTCAGACTATTATGAGGCTCATCGGCCAGCAACATTTTTCATGATATGTTACCGTTAGGCCTCCTGCAGACGGCCGGGTCGGATCCTGCTGCGACAATTCTTGTTTTTGTCCCTAGCTCCTGGTTCCCAATTGGCCCCTCCCTGTTCCTTGATTGCACTTTCTATTAAAGCCCGGCCCGGTCACTCCCTCGGTGCATGATTATTCTTCTCCCCAGCATTGATTGATCAAGCTCCACTTCTGCCTGCTCCACTGCTATTCTGACCAGACCTCCTGATACCAACTTCTGGCTTTCCATCTGACTACATTACCCACCTCATCCGTTTGTACTGCAAACCTAGACCCCCCCATCCCCGTTGCTGACTTCTGACTTCTCCCCGATTAACCTCCAGGCCTGAAGCTATTACACCTTAGGCTCCAACCTAGTGCCTGTATTTTATATTACCATCAGAATATGCAAACCTACATAAAAATGTTAGGATATAAATATCTTTCACAGAAATGTGCCAAATAATGTGGAAATTAAGTAAAACCAAGGTCTTCACTTATGAGGCTCAACAGATAAGAAAATTCACCATCACAGTTCATGTCCCACATTCTCTACTTTGGAAATCCCTACTCGTTAGAAGAGTCCCTGGACCATAAGCTGATGAAGTGCTGAGACCTCAAGACCTCCAGCAATCAGCCAATATCTGTGGGAAAACCTGACTGCAAGTGTTCATTTCCCTTGCAGTAATATCACAGGAGAACTTAGACATGGCTGCAGACCTGCGTGTAGAGGAGTCCACAAGGCAAATAGTTATCTAGAAATGGTGAAAATGTAGAACTGTTGCTGCCCTCTCTGGGAGCGGGCGCCTTGTTAAGATCTCGCCAAGATGACAACGCACAATCCTAGAAGTAGTAAGTACAAAAGGGGAGCAGCAAATAGGAGTCCTCTATTAGAGTAAGAACGTGATCATTGGCATACTCCACAAAGGAAGCGGCTGCCGCACATCTCAAGTCTGCCCGAGATCACCTGCATGTTCCACAATACCCCTAGGAAAATGCTCTATGGACAGATGAGAAAAAGTGGAACTTCCTAGCAGACTTGCACAGTGCTATGTCTGGAGAAAAAAACCCTTCCCACAAGCAGCTCGATCCAACTGGGAAGCAGAGTGAAGTGAGCGCCGCTAACATGTATCAAAATACTTTATGTGTGATTGTTCTCAGTGAGAGAAACCAAGTCATCTTGAAGATATGATAACTTTTAATGTCTACAAAAATACATGATGTTACAGCGAGCTTTCAGATCTTCTATCGATCCTTCCTCAGGCTGAATATTTTATAACATTCTCTATTCTAAATGTTAGGGCAGCATCCAAAGCCTCAAACTAAAGAGACGTTAGATGATGCCACAAGACAATGACCCACAGCAAGCAAGAAAAGTTTTGAAGAGTTGATAAAGGACTTGTGTTTTGACCTTTGAGGGGTTTTCAGGGACAAAACTGTTTGTGAACTATCCTCAGGACAGGTTAAAGGTCGGGGGTCCTCTACTGGGTCCTCCACTGATCAGATGTTTGAAGAGGCCACAGCGCCCGGACGAGTGCCGCGGCTCCTTCTCAGGTCAGTGTCATCACATACATTTGTCACATGCCCTAGGCACTGCTCTGTCCCATACAAGAAAATGGGATAGGGCTGCTATACAAGGCACTACCAATGCAAAATGCACGGCGTTGCATCTGCTATGTAGTGAAGAGGTGGCGGCCATCACCCAATTACTGCAGCCTCTTTAAACAACCGGTTCCCCCTGAGAATAGATCATCAATATCCAAGTTGTGGAAAACTTCTTCAACTCTTTTAAGACACTATAGTATGACCTGAAGAGGGCTGTGCATGCAAGGCATTCTAGAAATATTGATGAAATGAAGCATATTTGCAGAAACTTACGATCCAAAATGCATTCTGAACATTGTGTAAATTTTAATTGCAGCTACAGGAATTATTTGGTGAGGTGATTGCGGCTACAGAGACCTACAGGTTATTAAATAGGCACTGAATTTTGACAACCCTGAGCTTATGTGATAATGATAATGTGACACCCATTGTGATAACTAGCAAAAATACAAATAACTTTATCTAAAATTGTGTTTTTGTGCTAAAAAAAAAAATCGCTGCAAAGTGCTGGCGCTAGGGTTATCACTTCCTTCTAATTTGCAGTCCTGGCTGCTGTCATGTGAAATCCGTATCTAGTAAGAGACACCAAAATAGATCACAGGAAGTGTGAGGTGGATCTTTGTTTGCTGCTGTCACATGCTGCTCATAGAAGTCTATGGAGATGAGAGCAGAGAGGAGATAGCTGAAGGAAAGAAACAAGGGCAGAGAGACACATACAAAAACATGACTGCAACTTCTAGTAAGTGTTTTATTTGACCCCAGTGCTGGAATCACAGCTAAACTGCTGAACACTGCTGTATAATATCCTCCATGATGCTGCTACTTGTGAGGTTGTGCTACAGAAATACAGTGTATTGAGGCATCACAGAAGCTAGTCTCCACCCACTCAGGGAAGACTGAGAATTAGAAATGGAGCCCACAGAGGTTACAACTGGCGAAAAATACAGGGACTACGTATATTCAGCTACTAACAACCACTTGTCCAAGAGTATGTATGTAAGTTTGTGCGTGCTTCTCATGCTCCGACCCTGGTGACATAATCGATCCGCTGCTGGGGATGTCATCGCAGGTCCTACAACATATATAAAACACAGACCCTGACTGACAGAAGAACAACAAAGTTTGGGCTCTTGGAATGGGAGGACAAAAATAACAAAATGAGAATACGACTAAGCCATTATTATCTCAGGCACAACTCAGCAGTTCTGACAGGAAACACCAACCTACCGCCACCACACAGATCCAGTGGGCTGAAGGACCTGCAGTGAGGTCACCACTGTAGGAGGTGCCTTCGTTCAGTTTGGTAGAAAGTACTGTATACTGCAAAAGTCGACAGCAACCACCAGGACCTGTGATGATGGCACCGTCATGTGATTACCTATGTGGGTGGAGTCAGGGATCACATGACCAGGGGCGCATCACTGTATCCAGGAGTCTGATGAGCTGGTGATGGCTGGAAATCAGCATAGATGTACCACAGCTGTGTTTGTGATGTGTGTGAATCAGGATGCATGTAGTAGAGCTGTGTGTGTAATGTGCTGTGTGTGTCATGTGGGGGTCAGCATGCATGTAGTAGAGCTGTGTGTGTAATGTGCTGTGTGTATCATGTGTGTGAATCAGGATAGATGTAGTATAGCTGTGTGTGTAATGTGCTGTGTGTGAATCAGGATGGATGTAGTAGAGCTGTGTGTGTAATGTGCTGTGTGTATCATGTGTGTGAATCAGGATGCATGTAGCAGAGCTGTGTATGTAATGTGTGTGAATCAAGATGCATGTAGTAGAGCTGTGCATGTAATGTGCTGTGTGTGTAGTGTGTGTGAATCAGGATGGATGTAGTATAGCTGTGTGTGTAATGTGCTGTGTGTGAATCAGGATGCATGTAGTAGAGCTGTGTGTGTAATGTGTGTGACTCAGGATGCATGTAGAAGAGTTGTGTGTGTCATTTGAGGGGTCAGCATGCATGCAGTAGAGCTGTGTGTGTAATGTGTGGGGATTATTATGCATGTACCATGTAGCACAGCTGTGTGGTGCATTACGCCACCAGAAACATTGGTACTATAATTTCCTAATAACTACTAGTAAGTCATATAATGACCAGAAATAGTTATCCCTCATGTACACATACATAGCAGCTTATCCTGAAAAATCAGCTGAAAGTGGGGTACGCTTTAACTTCCATTTACACGTTAACGTTTCTAACGGCACTGTGGATGTTTACTAGGCGTGCTCAATAAAAGATACAAGTGGTACACAAATGTTTGCATATGATTAGTTTAGTTTGATTGTGTTTGCCTATGATTGTGACTTAGATAACAATCAGACCGCATTTTATTAGTAATTAATTCAATAGGGCTTATGTTTCCTTGCAACTATAAGACTAAGGATATCGGACGGCAGATATACGCTATGCTGGGAGAGGAAAATCTGGTGAACGGGCGCACAAATTAAACGTTTGTGCGCCCGTTCATATAGCCTGGTGAGGCTGAGCTCACCAGGCCATCGCCCAAATACCCTTGGTTCCCCATCGCAGGCTCACTTCTCTTCCTCCCCGCTCGTTCTGTGCTGCTAACCTCCCTCCCACCTACGGAGCCCATGCAGCGACTGACGTATTCCCGGCCCGAAGGATAGTTCCAGGACTATCTTTTGGTCCCGACATAAAAACGCCCGGCGCTATATTGGGCTGGCCTGGCGTTTTTACGTCTCAGAAATACGCCCATGTGATCTGATGCATTGGAATCCACTGCATCAGATCACAGAGCGTATCGGCTGGCCGTTTTCACGACCGACCGATATGCGCTCATGTGAAAGAAGCCTGCACACGGCCGGGTCGGATCCTGCAGCAGAATCCGAACCTGTGCCCAGCCCTGTCAGTCATCTTCTTTCTTTTGTACTGCGGATGGTCTGGACGGCTCGCCGTTGGACATGTGCAGTACAGATTTTCCCGCACCGTTGGTAGGCGATGACGCTGACAGGCCACAGGTCGGACAGCTTCCATTGACTTCGATGCAAGCTGTCCGTGCCGACACCGCACTAAAATAAAACATGCTGAGATCTTTCCTCCGCAAGCAGAAAATTGAAATTATTTCTGCTTGTGTGCAGGACAAAGTGCTTTTCAATAGCGAGCTTTGGAAAGCGTTTGCTGCGGAATCTGGAGGCGGACGCCCGCTCACATAACACGAATACCCCAATGAGCGTGGAGAAGTGTCCATGAAGGAGGTAGGTCAGGTGATAAGTGATCCTTTGTCCCTGAAGATCTTCTGGCATTTGGAATTCTCAAGCAGCCTCCATCTACTCTACCGAGACAATCTACTGTGTAGGCAAGCAAATGTAGCAATGGAAAAACAAAAGTAACATGTGGGAAGCGGGATGAGCCCAACTAAGGACAACACCTGTATTCTGTACAGGTAAAATCAATGAAACTTAAAAACAACCTGGAGTTCTCCAAGACGCCTCCTGCGCCTCACAAGACACCTTGGATTGCTTTCCCCAAATTCACACTACAATGTACCATTTGGTCTGGCCGCAGCTGTTGAGGCCAACATTGCCTACCTGCAGCCCAACCTCCCTTGTGCGTTCTCCATCAAGGCGGTATATCAAGCGTACACGAGCTTCCAGCGACGGCATTAACCAATCATACGGCCACAACTGCTTGATTGAACCAACTGAGCAAAGTCATTAAAATAAATCCATCATTTGCGCTTAACAATTGAGCTTTCAGTAAAAACCTCTTTGGGAGGTAATTAACCCTTTCCAATCCACTGTCTGACCTCTGAAGACATTATGATTTAAGGCTGTACAGCTCCGATGTTGGAAGACGTCCGTCGAGGTTCTCTTACTGAATATTGCCAGCCTCTCTGCTGTCGGAGCCTATCTAACGTGTCGCCTCATGCAGTACTGGCTTTAGCCAGCAGATAGTGCTGTTGTATAATGACAGAAAAAGAGTAAACCCCCTCCCCCTAGGAAAACCAGGATACAAACTGGATTGGAAAGGGTTAATCCTAACCTATCAGCAAAGGTTCCTGTTTGTCGGCCATGACTGCAGTTGACCCTCCATGAGGGGAAGGAACAGAGGTGTCCAGTCTGACATTGTTGCTTTGATCTTCGCTGTTCTCTTACAATTGGGATTTCTCTGACTGCATAACAGCAAACCCTTGGAAATTTTGTAGATTTTCTCCATTTCTGAATCACTTCAGGATAGTTGGACGATTAGGGCTTATTCCCATGGCATATATCAGCTGCCATTTTCACGGTCGGCCGATATACGCTATCATCTGATACATTGGATTCCAATGCATCAGATCACACAGGCGTATTCCTGCGGCATAAAAGCGCCCAGCTGGCCAATATAGCGCCAGGCACTTTTAGCCCAGGAAACAAAGATAGTCCTGGAACTATTTTACTGCCCAGAATACGTCGGCCGCTGCATAGACTTCTATGGGAGCCAATGACAGCAGCCAGAGAAGGGAAGTGGAAGGTAGTTTAGCAGCATGACTGCTAAACTCTCTCCCTCTTCTCTCCTCCCCTCCGGCTGTTTGCAATGGGAGGGGGTGGGGGCAGAGCTAAGCTCCACCCGCTCCCATTGCTGGCTGTGGACAAGGGGTGGGGAGGGGGAGGGAGCTTAGCTCCGTCCCCACCCCCTCCCATTGCAAACAGCCAGAGCGGAGGAGAGGGAAGCGGAGCTGGCAAGGGTGAGGGAAGGAAGAGACAACTTAGCAGAGCTAAGCCGTCTCTCCCCGCCCAACGGCATTGCGGTCTCGGCGTATATTTGCCGGGCCTGGGCTGTCTGAACAGGCGCAGAAAAGTTAGATTTTTTACAGCACTGGCGGGCGAACGTAGAAACGCCTATGACCATGTGAAGGAACCCTTACACTGATCTTGGCCATGCTAATGCCTAATTTTCTTAACTTGGATAGAGCAGTTTCCATATTCAATGTGTTTTAAAGAGGACCTAACCTGTCCACATCTTAAGGACTGGCTGCATAACCTTGCAGGTGGAAGCCCCACTATCTGTATGGCAGCCTTTTTTTTCTTCACCCTCACCTAGTTCCCCATAATGCCTCTCCTTACATGTGGCTCTTGGTCCTGTGAATGTGTCAAGTGGGTGGTTTCCTGTGAATCAAATCTGACATCACCCATTGTCAGTGAGTGGTGGGGACCGTCCACTGACACATTCTAAGTGTTGGGAGTGAACCGATATGGGGGAACAGGAGTGAGAAAGAACAAAAGAAAGGCTGTGATAGAGTAGCGAGGCCAAAGTTGTAAAGTTCTACAAGCAGCCCCACTGACAGGAGGACACGACGGCTCATCAGGAATCCCCCGTCACTGGTCAGGGTACCCCCACTGACAGGAGGACACGACGGCTCATCAGGAATCCCCCGTCACTGGTCAGGGTACCCCCACTGACAGGAGGACACGACGGCTCATCAGGAATCCCCCGTCACTGGTCAGGGTACCCTGCAGCTGATGCATGCAGGTCTTTTTACACCAGCTCTTCAGTTTTTATACAAGCCCATCATTGTATTCCCTACTATTACTGACTCGATAAGCTAATGTACAGGATCTATATGCAACTATCCTGATAATCAGCATTGCTACCGATTTTTGGGGCACTATCCTAGTGTCAGGAAATGGAGGGGATTTATAAAACAGTCCAAAAAATCTCCTAGTACTTGTAGCCCAAAGCAACCAATCACAGCTCAGCTTTCATTACTCATAGTGCTCTCAAAAATCCAAAAGTCTTTCAATCACACAGCAGTTACAGTATCAGACATTCTCACATTTTATCTGATCATCGCAACATTGTAGTTGTGTTCCTGATGATTTTTTCCTATGTAATGTGGCTGTTACATTTGAGCCGGACGCCAAAAAACACCTTGTCCGTATCGGATGTAATAGTTGACTATTTGAATACTTGTAGAACAAAACTATTATTCACTAAAGTAAACATTGTGGAAAAGGGAAATCTGTCTGTATCATACTAATATGGGAAAACCCTGCATTAAAGCAGGATGATCGCCCTGATAAGGACGGCCCCACATCCGTAACCTAGGCTATTCCCAGATAAGAAAGGGGAGTGACAACTGGCAGATGTAAATAACAATAGTCACAACAGTGCTAGGAAGAAGATGACCAACACCAGATAATAAGTTAGGACACCAGGGATTTATCGAACTTAGATGGCACCAGGAGCACATGGACTGGATCAAAACTCCACTATGCAGAAGAATAACCAAGAGGAGAAGACAGAATATATATATACTACAATCATGGTTGTTTCGTTGGTTGGGGAAACCGCCTCCCTGCCAACCAGACTCCACACCAGCAGATGGATGTTTACAGGTCAGTGCTTAGTGATGAGTGACAATACACTCATGCAGTTACATTGGTGAGGTTGATGTCGGGACCTCGGCCCAGCTTCCATGCTGTGGCTCTTGCACTGTGACAATGGCCACATCACTTATGTCTTTGTTATTTATCATTGACTATAATCAACATCTTATTCGGTATATATTTAAAAACCCCAATAAAAAATGCATTAAAAACCCTACGGTATAAGTTACAACGAACCTCTAGCACCAGAAGGTAAGGGGCAGCGAAGGGAACCCTGTTCATCCTATTTGTATACAGCCTCTCAGGTATCAGCATTGGGAAATATGAGAAGAAGTCTGAACATATGTGGGATTCTACTCATGAAAAGTTGGAAATCATTATAGCATCACTTGCAGCATAAAAACCGCCACATGCTGTGCAAACATTTGGCCTTATTTCATGATTTCTGAGCCTCAAATAATGACTGCACTGGGGAATTCAGGCAGCAATTGGTTGTTGAGATCATAATTAAACAATCACTCATCTAATTATGGGAATCACAGCATCATAGGTAGTAATGTTCATGTTACGTTTTGTAGTCCCCTCACTACGAGCCGTGGTCCCGGGGTTGCGGCACGACGTACCTTCATTCTTTGTGACACATAATTACGTATATCGTGCAGCAGAATGAAGCAGTGACAGTTCTTGCAGAGAGTTTCTTACCATTTCAGTATCTACATGTTAGATTACCCCAATACATCCCATTAATAAGGCTTCTGCAGCCTATTTCCTCTCTTAGTACTAATGCACAATACAAGAATAGTAAATCACACAATGAATACTAATTTGGGTAACTGAGGTCTATGTAGTGTAAAAAAAAGCTGACAAATACTCCATGCTACAATAAGGGTGCATTCAGACGACCGTATATCGGCTGGGTTTTCACGCCAGCCGATATACGTCTCTCTCTGCAGGGGGAGGAAGCTGGAAGAGCCGGGAGCAGTGCTCTGAGCTCCCGCCCCTCTCTGCCTCCTCCCCACCCGCTCTCCACCCCTCTGCACTATTTGCAATGGGAGGAGGCGGAACAGGGCGGGGCTACGTCACGGGAATTAGCTCGGCCCCGTCCCGCCTCTCCTCATTGAAAATAATGCAGGGGGGCGGAGAGGAGGCAGAGAGGGGGCGGGAGCTCAGAGAACTGCTCCCGACTCTTCCAGCCTCCTCCCCCTGCAGAGAGGGATGATGTATATCGGCTGGGCGTGAAAACCCAGCCGATATACGGTCGTCTGAATGCACCCTAATAGTGAGGTCTGTGTATCCTGACTATAGTACATATGACCAGACTGCATTTCTAGCATGTTACATCCCACTTTAGAGAAGGACAGGAAGTACTGACAAAGGCGCATAAGTGACAACTACAATGTATGAAGGATATAAGAATTGTCCCTCAAACATGGTGAGCCTCGCAACTTTGGGTTTCAGTCAAATGGGTGCATGCAAGTTGCTTCAAAGATTCTCGGGCGAAATTTGCGTTGGAAGCAAACGGACACATGTACGAGTGCTGTCTGAGGAGCGCGGACAGACAAAATTAAGGCCACGCTATTGATATTTATACACGGACTGCAGATCCGTCAAAAAAAAGCAAATGTCTAAAAGGCCCATAGAAGTCAATGATTCCGTGTGTTGTTGGTGGGCAGCCCATTACAAACATGGACTGCGCATGGACATAAGTACCGGATGTGTGACTAAGGCCTAAGTCCTTACGCAGATGAACTCTCTAGTTAAAGTCAGTGTTTTGTCTTATGGGCTACGGAAAGCTCTGTGTACGAAAAATCAATATACGCATATCTTAATAATTCCCTGCAGGAAAAAATGATGCACTTATCTGTGTTTTTTGCATTGAGTTTTCCTGCTCATGCATTTAGAAAGCCTCATACTTGCTTTGCAGGCTCTTTTACATGGAAATTTCTGGCTGGGGGATGTTCCCAGTACTGATCAGCTGGTCTCACTCATGAACATGCACAAGCTCAGTACCCCCTCCTTTTTCAGAGGCTGTTTAGTATAGCCATGCCCACTCACTACTACACAGTATCTCTCCTCTATCTCACCCTACTTCCGGAGCGCAAAAGGGATCATTGTCACTCTGTAGGGGCACTATAGCGGTGAGGCAGTAAGAGGAGCACTATTACAGTGTGAGGCCTAAGGAGGCCACTGTTACTGTTCTTCTTGGGTCACAAATGTAGGTATGATTACTGTGAAGGACCAAGAAGGGCATTATTACCGCCTGGAGTACTATGCATGTGAGTTTTTGTAGAAGTGGTAGAAGATGGTGGGGGTCCAGGAAAAGTAAGGACCCAAAGATGTCTGGATATCGTGCTCATTCACATTACATTTGTGTTCTGCACTCCATTACTTCTGGTATTAAGCTGGGAAGGAGGATGTGTTGCAATCACCATGCAATATAGAGAAAATCCACAGTACTCTCAAAAGGGAATGTGTAATTAGAAAATGACCTACTGATTAAATCAAGATTTTAGGTTACACTTTTTTTAAACATTTTTGAGTTTTTTCTCTTTTACATTTTTTCTTGTGACTACGTAAATTTAAAAAAATTCTCAAATCTTACCATTTTCTCTCTAGCCGTTAAGCCTAATGACAGGATGGGACTTCCAGTAGAGCAGCCTCATGGGCCATAGTAACAATATAATTGTTGAGACTCATCAACTTCTATGGGAGAGTATGCCATGCATGCGCTGTGACCTGGACAGAGGATATTGTGCAGGGAGTAGGAGGAGGTCAGCTGTCACTATTACTTATAGTAAACCATGGATCCTATTATCTACATTACCTGTCAAAAGTTTTAGAACACTTTCATTTTTCCAGTTTTCAGAAAAGGTGAACACTAGAGGGTTTTGCATGATGTATCAAAATGCTGGGGTAGCTGTTTTTGTCCAGTGTGCCAGCTCTCCTGCGCAAGGTGCCAACCCTGAATCCAGCAAAACAGCCCCAGAGCATCACGCTTCCTCCTCCATGCTTGGCAGCTGGTGTCACACACTCAGGGACCATCCGTTCACCTACTCGATGGCGTACAATAACCCTGTATGATGTACCAAAGACGATGCATCAGCCCATACGTTCTTCCACTCTTCGGTAGTCCACTGGAGGCGCTGCAGGCCCAGGCAAGTCTTTTTTTATTTCGCAGTCTCAGCCGTGTCTTTCTCTCTGATCCTCTACCCGGCAGACCTGCAGATAGAAGCCTTCGCTTCACAGCTGAAATGGAAACTTGTTGATTTTTTGATGCATTAGGCTGTGTTTAAAGATTTTGCGCTGCGAGGCACCGATCACGCAAACTGTTAACTCTTAAAAACTTGTCATCCGACTTTGGTCGGCCAGACCTTTTCCTGCCAGAGTTTGATCCAGGTTTCCAAGTGCCTTGATGGTATAGCTAAACTGTCCCAATGCCCCCCTTGGCAATTTCTCTGTAGGAGAAACCTACACTTCTGTCTTTTTTGGTGAATTGCCTTTCTCTTGCCATTATGATAGCAATGAACTGTATCCCAAAGAGCAAAACTGTCCAAATCCTGTCCTTGTTAAATAGAATTAGAGGGTTTGAAAGTAATCTGCAAAAGTTGAAACACCTGTAGGAGCAGTTTGTATCAAATTACAAGCCATAATTAGCTTTCTGTGCTGCAGAGCTGCGGTCCTTGATGTGATCCCTGAAAAAAGCCCTTTGGTTAAAATCATAAATTCAGACTATTGTTGCATTCTAGGCCCGATGTCCACGGGCGGATTTGAATTGCGGAATAAACAGGGTCCTTGGCCGCGGGCAGGGTCGGATTCTCGCATGCGGAATCTGACCCACTCGTGGACGTGAGGCCTTACGCTACAGTTTTATAATGCTTTGAGGTTTTTCGCTTACTTTTAAACCATTTAGCGCTATTTGCTGGACTTGAACTGTTCATGTAAAGACATAACGGGAAAAATGGAGCCGTTCTAAAAATGTGACTGATAGTGTATATAGAGGTGTTACCCTCTACCGTAATCCTGTCTGCGATGATAACGAGACGACTACTAGAAAGAAGTGTCAGATGATTATTAGGCTTAGTGACTGAAAACAGTAATAGATTAGATTTTTATATTTTATACATAATGACATGGAAAGTAATGAAACCATAAAAAATGTAAACATGTTTAACAAAGAAACTTGATTTATACGAAAGGTCATTTTCCGATGAGACCTTCTGATTCCCAAGCAATGTGGTGGTTAGCATGGTTGCCACTAGAGATGAGCGAGCGTACTCACTAAGGGCAAATACTTGAGCAAGTAGTGCCTTATGTGAGTACCTGCCGCTCATCTCTAGCGGGTGGGGGGGGGGGGGGGGGGGGAGAAAGATCTCCCCCCGTTCCTCCCTGCTCTCCCCCTCCGCTCCCAGCCCCCCCGCTGGCACCCGAATCTTTAGGGCAGGTACTCGCATAAGGCACTACTCGCTTATTTTTGCCATAACTGCGATTCCATGCAGAGCCGAGACTGCGCCGATCCCGGATGCCGTGCTGCCTGTGATCGCGGCGTACATCATGGTGGAGGACGCTGCAGCCTCAGTTTTCTCTACAGTGAAATGTCACTTTTTACCAGTCATCATCACATCCGTTTGTAGAATCTACTCTACGTGTCGCTCGTCCCAGCTGGAAACTCGCCATTTACCGGCGCACAGACATTCACTGCGCTGTCACGCCAATCCTTGATGTTAGTCAAGTCACATAGAATCCTCCTCTGACAAGTTCATATATAGTGCGGGGATTCAGCGATGATACAAGAAGTGGATGACGGACGCTTCCTATACGACACATGAAGGATGCCCAAGATCCACCTGCAAATATTACCTTTACCGTATGAGTAAACATTTATCAGATGGCGCCACGTTCTGGATGTATACATTGTAGCACTGGGAGCAGCACGGTCTGGTTATTACTAAAGCTGACAGTCTCCATATGGAGCCGCCTGTTACGGGCGGCAGGTTGCATCTGGACCAATGACTGTAATGGTCAATCTGGATGACAGCGCCGGCGACGGGAAGAAGAACAGGAAAGATTAGGAACGGGGCAAGAGATGAATAACGGGAAGCTATATAACGATATATATATATATATATATACTAAGATAGAACAAGAAGATATCTTACCTTATGAGCCTCTACAATCCCTCGTTACAGATCGGAGATCTGACGCAGGACTTCTGCTATCTGGGAAGTCAACCTTCTTTCCGAAATTTTAATCTCCAAAGTGCAAATGACTCTGTAGAATCACTTCTACCAGCCTGTTCAGTACAGGCAGAGATCTGCTACCATGCTAATAGTGATAGCGCCTTCACAGACTGTAGGACAGTACAGTGCAACACAATGCAGGTATAATTAGTCACAACCAAGATTAAAGGGCCAGCCCGGCAAAAATGCATTTTTTTTCATTGCTGCACCCCTCATCCAATTGTCTCTCACACTCTGGAGGTCTCCTGTGTACTGCAATCACTTCCATGCAATGCAGCTTCCTGTCTGATGCTTATTAGGCATGGTCTTGATTTGTAGATTCTCCTTGCTTTATGTTTCACTGTTCTATCCCATGATGCATTAGTACAGCATCACATGAGCAGATACAGACTGTACCATCTCTGCCTGCAGAGAAGACACTGCTATTAAATTCTGTGTTTTATATTCAAATAAATAGGCTGCAGACCATAAATACACGGTCAGGTTATGTGATCTTCATTATAAATGTATGAAAGGAGCCTCTAAACATGATCGGTATCTATGATATGGGTGCCTGTGACCCACTCTAAAGACCTTCTGTAATAGCATCACACAGGGATGATGCTAACTGAGTGTTCTCGACTAATTCGAGAACACATAAACCCAAGTAGATCTGAGTTAGTGGGAATTAGATCACATGACTACCTGAGGACAGGGAGACCTGAAGTTGCAAATAGAAAGGAATAACTAACCAAGGGAATACTAGCTGATGTATATATAGGATTAGTATATATATATATAGGGACTAGTTCCATAATGAATTTTTAAAGAATTCACAACAGTGTCCTTTTAAAAGGGTGCAATCCATAGGATATTCCATTAATGCCTGATAGATGCCCCAGATAGAGGTCCCACCTCTTACGGTAACTCCCATACAAGTGAATGGGAGTTACAGAAACAGCGTAACTTCCATTCCCTTCAGCGTTGAACACCCAGTTGGTCTGTTTCCATACGCCTGGCAATGGGTGTCCTGCGTATTACTTTGGTTATTCCCATATCAGCCATGATTAACTGAAATGGGAATACCACTTTAAGGCCTCTCTCACGGGCGCTCTTACAGTGATTAACACAGCCTTTTGAACGCCACGTTAATCGCGATATAACGCTCCTGATGAAATCAATGGGGCCGCGCAGATATGCATTTGATCGTGGCGCAGGATGGCGGTTTTAAGCAACGTGACTTTCTAGCGCTGTCTGCTCTTTCTTTGGCCGTCTAGCACACATCATCACCCATCACAATGATGGGGTGCGCTAACACAGGCTGTCCAGAGCAGGGAGCTGCGGACGGAAGCGAAGGTAAAGTTGTGCCGCTTTGCCACATTGATGTGTGAGAGGACCCTAATGCAGAAACAAACTGAGGTTAAAGATATAGTAGGAGAGTACTGTATGTAGAGTATATAGTAGTAGAGTACCGTATGTAGAGTATATAGTAGGAGAGTACCGTATGCAGAGTATATAGTAGGAGAGTACCGTATGCAGAGTATATAGTAGTAGAGTACCGTATGTAGAGTATATAGTAATAGAGTACCGTATGTAGAGTATATAGTAATAGAGTACTGTATGTAGAGTATATAGTAATAGAGTACCGTATGTAGAGTATATAGTAGTAGAGTACCGTATGTAGAGTATATAGTAATAGAGTACCGTATGTAGAGTATATAGTAATAGAGTACCGTATGTAGAGTATATAGTAGTAGAGTACTGTATGTAAAGTATATAGTAATAGAGTACCGTATGTAGAGTATATAGTAGTAGAGTACTGTATGTAAAGTATATAGTAGGAGAGTACCGTATGTAAAGTATATAGTAGGAGAGTACCGTATGTAGAGTATATAGTAGTAGAGTACCGTATGTAGAGTACCGTATGTAGAGTATATAGTAGTAGAGTACCGTATGTAGAGTATATAGTAATAGAGTACTGTATGTAGAGTATATAGTAATAGAGTACTGTATGTAGAGTATATAGTAGTAGAGTACCGTATGTAGAGTATATAGTAATAGAGTACTGTATGTAGAGTATATAGTAGTAGAGTACCGTATGTAGAGTATATAGTAGGAGAGTACCGTATGCAGAGTATATAGTAATAGAGTACCGTATGTAGAGTATATAGTAGTAGAGTACTGTATGTAAAGTATATAGTAGGAGAGTACCGTATGTAAAGTATATAGTAGGAGAGTACCGTATGTAGAGTATATAGTAGTAGAGTACCGTATGTAGAGTACCGTATGTAGAGTATATAGTAGTAGAGTACCGTATGTGGAGTATATAGTAGTAGAGTACCGTATGTAGAGTATATAGTAATAGAGTACTGTATGTAGAGTATATAGTAATAGAGTACTGTATGTAGAGTATATAGTAGTAGAGTACCGTATGTAGAGTATATAGTAATAGAGTACTGTATGTAGAGTATATAGTAGTAGAGTACCGTATGTAGAGTATATAGTAGGAGAGTACCGTATGCAGAGTATATAGTAATAGAGTACTGTATGTAGAGTATATAGTAGTAGAGTACCGTATGTAGGGTATATAGTAGTAGAGTACCGTATGTAAAGTATATAGTAATAGAGTACTGTATGTAGAGTATATAGTAATAGAGTACTGTATGTAGAGTATATAGTAGTAGAGTACTGTATGTAGAGTATATAGTAGTAGAGTACCGTATGTAGGGTATATAGTAGTAGAGTACCGTATGTAGAGTATATAGTAGTAGAGTACCGTATGTAGAGTATATAGTAGTAGAGTACCGTGTGTAGAGTATATAGTAGTAGAGTACTGTATGTGGAGTATATAGTAGTAGAGTACCGTATGTAGAGTATATAGTAGTAGAGTACCGTGTGTAGAGTATATAGTAGTAGAGTACTGTATGTGGAGTATATAGTAGTAGAGTACCGTATGTGGAGTATATAGTAGTAGAGTACCGTATGTGGAGTATATAGTAGTAGAGTACCGTATGTGGAGTATATAGTAGTAGAGTACCGTATGTGGAGTATATAGTAGTAGAGTACTGTCTATATGAGCTTTCAATGTAAGGGGTAAAGATTCTCATCTCCATTATAGTTGATGAAAATGAACAATTTCCACCAAACGATCATTAGTTGGCTGTAATCCAGCAATGTTTGATCGTTTTAGCTGACTGACTGTAATTGTCGGCCATGTTTGAAATTTTCGATTCATAGGGAAGAAAGATCTTTTGACCATGAAACCCCTAGAAGGATCTCGTGCGGGATCGGCAGCGCGGGGGTTAAGGGGAAAATCAAATTCTTGCAGAAATTACTGGAACTTAGAATCTGTGACATAAATGTGAGCGGGGTGATTAATGCATTATGTCCTTGGATTTCTACAAACTCCATTCTGATGTACCAGACAACCGGATACATTTCTGTAATATATCTACCTTTACCGGATGTACAGCTGTGGGTGGTATGGGCTGGGCAGGTGCCAACATGTAAAGGGGCAGGGATGGGCAGATGAATGTGAATATATACAGGCCATTCCTATTCCTAGTACTGGAAGGATGCCTTCTCCATTCATTATCTCTCTGCGCTCCAGGTAGATGCAGACGGCCTCATACAACCCAATACTGGTCCTGCTTGCAGCCGCTGCTTCCTCCACGCTCACCTATACCCATAATGTGTCCCAGAACAGATAAACCAGCAGTAAAGTTGGCTTCTCTTCAGTCTGAAGTAGTTGATAAGAGGCAACAATGGTTTGCACCCCACTTGCAAATTGGTTAAAGGGAAGCTATCACTGGGTTCACGCTGCCCAAACTACTGGCAGCATGAGCTCAGGACAGATCAGCACTGCGCCCCATGGAAGCTGTATTCTGAAGCACTGCGCCATTTCCGAATAAACACACTGTGAACTTTGCGTTCTTTGATTCTGGAATAGAGGTTTGAGTCAAAGAGTTGGCCCACCGCCCTCCACCCGCCGGCAGCATGACGGCTGACCACTCTCTCCCTGTACAAGGATGCAGCGGTCTCGCTTCCTGCTGTGGCTGTTGGAAGGGCCCGGCTCTTTAACTTGATGTGACCTTCGAGTCAAACTTCTGAGTATGTTTCTTCTAAAACACAGCAGCATTATAACACAGCAGTATATAGTAGTAGAGTACCGTATGTAGAGTATATAGTAGTAGAGTACCGTATGTAGAGTATATAGTAGTAGAGTACCGTGTGTAGAGTATATAGTAGTAGAGTACCGTGTGTAGAGTATATAGTAGTAGAGTACCGTATGTAGAGTACATAGTAGTAGAGTACCGTATGTAGAGTATATTGTAGTAGAGTACCGTATGTAGAGTATATAGTAGTAGAGTACCGTGTGTAGAGTATATAGTAGTAGAGTACCGTGTGTAGAGTATATAGTAGTAGAGTACCGTATGTAGAGTACATAGTAGTAGAGTACCGTATGTAGAGTATATTGTAGTAGAGTACCGTATGTACCATTGCAGAATAAAACCCACTGGGCAGATCCAGCAACAAGACATTGCCTATTGGAGACCGCGCTAATAGCGGTACAACACTCCCACTCATTTCATGGGGACCTGCAGACCGGCACTCGAACGCAGTGTTCCTAACGCTACGATGTCCGAATGCTGTTTGTTCTAGTTCTTTGCGTTTTTTAACAAATCCCAATGATGGGGCGCGTTAAGAAGCGCTGTCAGACGCTGTGACATGCGTTCAAAAGCGCAGCTCAAAATCGCAGTAAAATATCGCATAATAGCACTGGCATCAGAACACGCAGGTGTCCTCGAACCGGCCCTGGATATGCAGAGAGTGGGAGGAGCAAAGATCGCGCATGTTTCATGGTCATAGTAATGTGGTCACCCGCACCATAAAATTGGCCAAGGATGCGGTGAGAATAGGTAGAAGAAGAATTGCGCATATTCTGTAGTCAAGCGCATATATGTCCAAGGTTTATGCTGCCCAAAACCCGGTCACAGGATCCCCTTCAGATACACTTTAAAGGGAACCTGTCACCAGGAAAATCAGGTTTAAGTAGCTTCCATAGGAAGCTTTACATAGGAGGATACAGGAGGCTACTCTCTGCTAGGAGGATACAGGAGGCTACTCTCTGCTAGGAGGATACAGGAGACTACTCTCTGCTAGGAGGATACAGGAGACTACTCTCTGCTAGGAGGATACAGGAGACTACTCTCTGCTAGGAGGATACAGGAGACTACTCTCTGCTAGGAGGATACAGGAGACTACTCTCTGCTAGGAGGATACAGGAGACTACTCTCTGCTAGGAGGATACAGGAGACTACTCTCTGCTAGGAGGATACAGGAGACTACTCTCTGCTAGGAGGATACAGGAGGCTACTCTCTGCTAGGAGGATACAGGAGGCTACTCTCTGCTAGGAGGATACAGGAGGCTACTCTCTGCTAGGAGGATACAGGAGGCTACTCTCTGCTAGGAGGATACAGGAGGCTACTCTCTGCTAGGAGGATACAGGAGGCTACTCTCTGCTAGGAGGATACAGGAGGCTACTCTCTGCTAGGAGGATACAGGAGGCTACTCTCTGCTAGGAGGATACAGGAGACTACTCTCTGCTAGGAGGATACAGGAGACTACTCTCTGCTAGGAGGATACAGGAGACTACTCTCTGCTAGGAGGATACAGGAGACTACTCTCTGCTAGGAGGATACAGGAGACTACTCTCTGCAAGGAGGATACAGGAGACTACTCTCTGCTAGGAGGATACAGGAGACTACTCTCTGCTAGGAGGATACAGGAGACTACTCTCTGCTAGGAGGATACAGGAGACTACTCTCTACTAGGAGGATACAGGAGACTACTCTCTACTAGGAGGATACAGGAGACTACTCTCTACTAGGAGGATACAGGAGACTACTCTCTGCTAGGAGGATACAGGAGGCTACTCTCTGCTAGGAGGATACAGGAGGCTACTCTCTGCTAGGAGGATACAGGAGGCTACTCTCTGCTAGGAGGATACAGGAGGCTACTCTCTACTAGGAGGATACAGGAGACTACTCTCTACTAGGAGGATACAGGAGACTATTCTCTACTGGTTGGATATAGAAGACTACTCTCTACTAGGAGGATATAGAAGACTACTCTCTACTAGGAGAATACAGGATACTACTGTCTACTAGGAGGATACAGGGGGCTACTCTCTGCTAGGAGGATACAGGAGGCTACCCTCTGCTAGGAGGATACAGGAGGCTACCCTCTACTAGGAGGATACAGGAGACTACCCTCTACTAGGAGGATACAGGAGACTACCCTCTACTAGAAGGATACAGGAGGCTACCCTCTACTAGAAGGATACAGGAGGCTACTCTCTACTAGGAGGATACAGGACACTACTCTCTACTAGGAGGATACAGGAGGCTACTCTCTACTAGGAGGATACAGGAGGCTACTCTCTACTAGGAGGATACAGGAGGCTACCAGTCTGAACAAGGAAGCTATCAGAGGTTCTTCTTTCAAAGGAAACTATTTCTGCAAAGAAAAGGTTCTTGTCAGCTCCAGTATATATTAACCAATTACCTCAGCTGCTGCAGAACGTCTTTTTGGAAAGAGTTGCATATCAACCATTAAATAAATGATGTCCCAATAGAGAGGTCATGCAGCAACTGGAGTGTTCTCTAAAGACCGATTTAATCCATATTCTAAAGTGTGTCGAGTATTAAGAGTCACCTTGAGGTTCTGTGACCTGTAGAAATGCCGCTACTACTGAACTGGCAATAAATTACAATTAATCGGCTTACAGCTTTGCCATTTCGCTCTTTCTTTTTGGAGTCCGTCCTTACCCAGATGTGTCACACTTCTTCCACAATCTTACTTTCTCCTAGGACATGTATCCCCAAAAACTGAAGGCTGCGAATGATTAGTGGCTGCGGCAATAACCCGCCTGCTTGTGAGGCGGCGGCACAAGACTCCGCCAAACTCATGAAATCCTCTCTTCTTCAGCTTCTTAAATCACATGGCTGTTATTTTAATCGCAGAGACATTCTGCAAAGCCATTAAATGTTTCATTTCAAGAAGTGTCAATAAGATCAAAGGAAAAGGCAAAAAGAAAAGCAGCTACAAGATTTGGGTGAATTGCATCGTATGTTTTGCTCTATGAAGAAAAAGTCTACATTAGTTGAACACTTCTGCATATTAAAAGTTGTTCTCTTTCGGTTGCAATGTATTGCAGGCAGATCTGTATATGGAGCATATTACCGGCTAACGAGGCAGTTCATGCAAGGGGAATGAATGCTGCACACAGAACACTATGGCGACAGCCATCACTTATATCATGGCAAAGGGCTGCTACAGTTTGCGGGTTGTCAGTATAAATTCTCCCACTTGCTACTTGGCAACAGACTACAATCAGCCAGTGTTCCTGGAGTGCACACACATGCCGTGGAGATCTAACAAGCGCTGCTCTGTCGTCTGCTCTCCCCTTATTGAGGGCACATTTGTACAGATAGTTTCCGATATACAGTATACTTATTACCAAATTACCCCCTTTACAACCGGGACCAAGTCAATTGATAGGAAAGTAAAAAAAGGAGCATTAAAGCTCCCCGCAGCAGCTCTTCCCAATGCCGTCAATGGGATCTAAATGTAATTTACCTACATGTATTAAAAAAGGAACGGGCCATTGTAATGTGCTGATGGCCAATTAATTCTCCCTCTGTGAGGTAGATACAGGAGGCTACTCTCTACTAGGAGTATACAGGAGACTACTCTCTACTGGGAGGATACAGGAGGTACTCTCTACTGGGAGGATACAGGAGACTACTCTCTACTGGGAGGATACAGGAGACTACTCTCTACTGGGAGGATACAGGAGGTACTCTCTACTGGGAGGATACAGGAGGCTACTCTCTACTGGGAGGATACAGGAGGCTACTCTCTACTAGGAGGATACAGGGGGCTACTCTCTACTAGGAAGATACAGAAGCCTACTCTCCACTAGGAGGATACAGGAAGCTACTCTCCACTAGGAGGATACAGGAGGCTACTCTCCACTAGGAGGATACAGGAGGCTACTCTCCACTAGGAGGATACAGGAGGCTACTCTCCACTAGGAGGATACAGGAGGCTACTCTCCACTAGGAGGATACAGGAGGCCACTCTCCACTAGGAGGATACAGGAGGCCGCTCTCCACTAGGAGGATACAGGAGGCCGCTCTCCACTAGGAGGATACAGGAGGCCGCTCTCCACTAGGAGGATACAGGAGGCCGCTCTCCACTAGGAGGATACAGGAGGCCGCTCTCCACTAGGAGGATACAGGAGGCCGCTCTCCACTAGGAGGATACAGGAGGCCGCTCTCCACTAGGAGGATACAGGAGGCCGCTCTCCACTAGGAGGATACAGGAGGCCGCTCTCCACTAGGAGGATACAGGAGGCCGCTCTCCACTAGGAGGATACAGGAGGCCGCTCTCCACTAGGAGGATACAGGAGGCCGCTCTCCACTAGGAGGATACAGGAGGCCGCTCTCCACTAGGAGGATACAGGAGGCCGCTCTCTACTAGGAGGATACAGGAGGCCGCTCTCTACTAGGAGGATACAGGAGGCCGCTCTCCACTAGGAAGATACAGGAGGCCGCTCTCCACTAGGAGGATACAGGAGGCCGCTCTCCACTAGGAGGATACAGGAGGCCGCTCTCCACTAGGAGGATACAGGAGGCCACTCTCCACTAGGAGGATACAGGAGGCTACTCTCCACTAGGAGGATACAGGAGGCTACTCTCCACTAGGAGGATACAGGAGGCTACTCTCCACTAGGAGGATACAGGAGGCTACTCTCCACTAGGAGGATACAGGAGGCTACTCTCCACTAGGAGGATACAGGAGGCTACTCTCCACTAGGAGGATACAGGAGGCTACTCTCCACTAGGAGGATACAGGAGGCTACTCTCCACTAGGAGGATACAGGAGGCTACTCTCCACTAGGAGGATACAGGAGGCTACTCTCCACTAGGAGGATACAGGAGGCTACTCTCCACTAGGAGGATACAGGAGGCTACTCTCCACTAGGAGGATACAGGAGGCTACTCTCCACTAGGAGGATACAGGAGGCTACTCTCCACTAGGAGGATACAGGAGGCTACTCTCCACTAGGAGGATACAGGAGGCTACTCTCCACTAAGAGGATACAGGAGGCTACTCTCCACTAAGAGGATACAGGAGGCTACTCTCTACTAGGAGGATACAGGAGGCTACTCTCTACCTGGAGTATACAGGAGGCTACTCTCTACCTGGAGTATACAGGAGGCTACTCTCTACCTGGAGTATACAGGAGGCTACTCTCTACCTGGAGTATACAGGAGGCTACTCTCTACCTCGAGTATACAGGAGGCTACTCTCTACCTCGAGTATACAGGAGGCTACTCTCTACCTTGAGTATACAGGAGGCTACTCTCTACCTGGAGTATACAGGAGGCTACTCACTACCTGGAGTATACAGGAGGCTACTTACTACTTGGAGTATACAGGAGGCTACACTCTCCTTGGAGTATACAGGAGGCTTCTCTCTACTAGGAGGACACAGGAGGCTTCTCTCTACTAGGAGGACACAGGAGGCTACTCTCTACTAGGAGGACACAGGAGGCTACTCTCTACTAGGAGGACACAGGAGGCTACTCTCTACTAGGAGGACACAGGAGGCTACTCTCTACTAGGAGGACACAGGAGGCTACTCTCTACTAGGAGGACACAGGAGGCTACTCTCTACTAGGAGGACACAGGAGGCTACTCCCTACTAGGAGGACACAGGAGGCTACTCCCTACTAGGAGGACACAGGAGGCTACTCCCTACTAGGAGGACACAGGAGGATACAGGAAACTACCCTCTGCTAGGAGGATACAGGAGGCTACTCTCTGCTAGGAGGATACAGGAGGCTACTCTCTGCTAGGAGGATACAGGAGGCTACTCTCTGCTAGGAGGATACAGGAGGCTACTCTCTGCTAGGAGGATACAGGAGGCTACTCTCTGCTAGGAGGATACAGGAGGCTACTCTCTACTAGGAGGATACAGGAGACTATTCTCTACTAGGAGGATATAGAAGACTACTCTCTACTAGGAGGATATAGAAGACTACTCTCTACTAGGAGGATATAGAAGACTACTCTCTACTAGGAGGATACAGGATACTACTGTCTACTAGGAGGATACAGGGGGCTACTCTCTGCTAGGAGGACACAGGAGGCTACTCTCTACTAGGAAGATACAGAAGGCTACTCTCCACTAGGAGGATACAGGAGGCTACTCTCTACTAGGAGGATATAGAAGACTACTGTCTACTAGGAGGATACAGGAGGCTACTCTCTACTTAGAGTATACAGGAGGCTACTCTCTACCTGGAGTATACAGGAGGCTACTCTCTACTAGGAGGACACAGGAGGCTTCTCTCTACTAGGAGGACACAGGAGGCTTCTCTCTACTAGGAGGACACAGGAGGCTTCTCTCTACTAGGAGGACACAGGAGGCTTCTCTCTACTAGGAGGACACAGGAGGCTTCTCTCTACTAGGAGGACACAGGAGGCTTCTCTCTACTAGCAGGACACAGGAGGCTTCTCTCTACTAGCAGGACACAGGAGGCTACTCTCTACTAGGAGGACACAGGAGGCTACTCTCTACTAGGAGGACACATTAGGCTACTCCCTACTAGGAGGATACAGGAGGCTACCCTCTACTAGGAGGATACAGGAGACTACCCTCTACTAGGAGGATACAGGAGACTATTCCCTACTAGGAGGATACAGGAGGCTACTCTCTACTAGGAGGATGCAGGAGGCTACTCTCTACTAGGAGGATGCAGGAGACTATTCCCTACTAGGAGGATACAGGAGGCTACTCTCTACTAGGAGGATACAGGAGACTACTCTCTACTAGGAGGATGCAGGAGGATACTCTCTACTAGGATAATGCAGGAGGCTACTCTCTACTAGGAGGATACTGGGAGAGCAGCTGCAGGGAATTCTATTCCCCTGCCTGTTTTCTGCTATTAATCAAACTAGTCCTAAGCTTCATTGTATCCATTGGCTTAAAGCTCAGATGGTCAAGCAACAGGATAAACATCTGATTGGATAGAACAAGTTGAGCATTTCCATGCTTACATTCCTTGGGTAATCATTTAAGTTCTTGAAGAATCTGTTGCATCCTACTGACTATCTATATTGGTATCTCGCACTGTGATATTTATGCCACCTGCTCAGTAATTATGAGCCACTAAAGTAAAAAAAACCCAAGGTGCTCCGCTGGAATCCCCAATCCATTCAGTGTGTCACTTTAAGGCGACATCCTTACATTCGTACATCTGCAGCACTTTGTATCTTTAAATATAATTTGACAAGTATTTGTTAACCAGCAGCGCCTAATCAGGATCGCAGGTTTCCTTTGTGCTCCTGCCTAGTATTTGCTAGCATCCTGCTTCACTTCAGAGTTTTAATAACAACTGAGCGATTACTTTGCGTATTGATATATTCCCCAGGTGACCGCGGGCTCATCCTCTCCCTGTTCCAAGCAGCCTGTTAAGCTCCTTTAGTCAATAGCTGTTCTACTTTTCATTACTCTCTGGAAATGTGGCTGCTGCAAGCTCATCCGTCATTCAATTACGTCCCATTTCAGTCCTATCATACACGTGTCATAAACTTGCTTAGATCAAATCTTCTGTTAATTCTATGTGCCTCCCTGGAGGCCATATACGTGCCGTAAGCGGCAGCACCAGGCCCTGCGTGAAGCTGTGCTGGATCGGAAAGCCTTGTCCTTTCCCACTGCTTAACATACAAGTCACCGTCCCCAGGAGAAAGATCTACAGATATGATCACTTACCCGTCTTGGATTGACTCACTGCTGCACTGTAATCCTCCAGAGCTGCTTTCAGAATTCTGCTGGTCCCTTCTTAGCTTTGGGCTTTTATCTGCCAGCAAACCTATATGTGCTATGTATTTCAATTCTGGGAGACACTGTACAGCAATGTGATGTAGAAATGCCCCAGGCATTCAGGACACTGTATGGCAGAAGCTCCATAAGCTGTTAGGGCTCATTCACACGGGCGTATTCAGACCGACGCTGTTTATATTCCCCACTTGTTGCGGGTCTTTTTGCGTTTACTCATTGCATTTGTCATGCATGCACAAAAATCCACAGGAGGCCCCATCGATTCGATGTGTAAATACGCAAAGAATGTGCATGCATTCTGCGTATTGACCGAGTATTTCCTGATCCCACTGACTTTAATGGGCCGTTTCGGTCCGTGATGCAGAATAGGCCATGTTACTGGGTTTTTTTTGCATGTGTGAATCCCCCAATGCCAACTAATGGGGTTTCAGCTCGTGTGAACGAGGCTTTAGGGGCTTGTTGGTCACAGAGTGCTGCAGGATTCCAGTGCGAGCCTGCAGAATAGTGAATGCAGCTCCGGTCTATAATAAATAATGTGCAATGCAATAGTGTATATACAAAGTGCAAAGATAATCCTGAATATCAAGGATCCATTATATGATCAACTAGCTGATATACCCGGCTTCGCCCGAGTTAATTTGGTACTGGTGTTTATCTGGTGTTCACACGGAAAATCTTATGAAGTCGTGGTTACTTTAGAGATACTGAGGAAAAACATATGTTCACCATTTTGCATAGTTCTCTGCGTTACCCAGGAAACGCCACGTGGAGGTAACCATGCAATGTTTCCTTCATATAAAATGACATCAGGAAGTGAGAGAATTAGATTACATACGTAAAATTTGGACACTAATTCTTTTGCGCTTAGAATTGAATAATGGAGTTGGGACCCATTAGCTTTTCCTATATATGACATAATCAATGCTCGTGCCAAATTTCCTGTTTCTATGACACCGGAAAGTGAAGAAATTACATTCCACATGTAAAATTTTGACGCCAATTCTTTTGCGCATAGAATTGAATAATCGAGTTGGGAGCTATGAACGTTTCCTATTTATGACATAATCAATGCTCGTGCCAAATTTCCTGTTTCTAGGACACCGGAAAGTGAGAAAAATACATTCCGTACGTAAAATTTGGACGCTAATTCTTTTGCGCATAGAATTGAATAATCGAGTTGAGACCCATTAGCTTTTCCTATTTATGACATAATCAATGACCGTGCCAAATTTTAAGTTTCTAAGGCATTGGGAAGTGACAGATTTAGATTATGTACATAAAATTTCGACGCCAATTCTTTTGCGCTAGAATTGAATAATCGAGTTGGGACCTAATTACTTTTCCCATTTTGGAGATAATCTATGCTCGTGCCAAAATTCATGTTTCTACGATATCGGGAAGTTGGAGAACTTTTGGCGAGTCAGTCAGTCAGTGAGTCAGTGAGTCAGTCAGTGAGTCAGTCAGTCAGTGAGTCAGTCAGTGAGTCAGTCAGTGAGTCAGTCAGTGAGTCAGTCAGTGAGTCAGTCAGTGAGTCAGTCAGTGAGTCAGTCAGTGAGTCAATCGGTCAGTCAGTGAGTCAGTCAGTCAGGGCTTTCAGCTTTATACATATAGATTAGAGAGCTGAAATAGTAAAACACAATGTGGTATTTATGAAGTAATGCGGCCAAGATGATGGAGAACATGGTGAGCACCAGATCTACTCGTTCATTTCCTGAAGATGCGCCCCAACTTTAAAGCACTCCCATTATTTTCTATATACCTGCAACAGTATTGATAAATCCTCTCCGCTGACTTAGTTGCAATGTCATAAACACACTGGAGCAATGATCTACTAGATCACTGCTGTTGCCAGATGGTTTTAAATGACCTTTCACCAAAACTTTTAACGACAAGTCAATCTGAGATCGTTCGCCTTAATATCTTTCAGGATGGACTGTCTACAAACTTCATACTTGCTTTGCCTCAAGTCCTCCACCGAGTTGCGTGGCTGGGGGCGTTCCCAGCATTGATCAGCAGGTCTCTTAGGAAGGCGCACAAGCTCGGCTCCTCCCCTCTGTCAAGGGCTGTGTAGTCACGCCCACTAAATACCACAATTAGGCTCTGTTTATTAGTGGGGGGATAGATTGCTGGTGGTGGCACAATTATTGCTCAAAATTTGTTATAAAAGGAACCAATTTGCGCGGTAATCATTACATGTAAACGTCAGTCGTGCGCAATTCGTTCACTTGTCGTTTATGGCTTGCTTTTAGCCTGCATAAAAATAGTCATCAGGAAGTTCAAAATTCATTCCATTTAAATGGGAATTTCTCAGTCATTCGGTCATTTTGGCGATAATCGTTGCGTGTAAAAGGGCCTTAAAGGGGTTTTGGCATAAAAAAAAAAAAAATTCCATACTCACCTATCCCTCCTCAGGCAGACTCCTTACCACATCTTCTCCTCACTGATCTTAACCAGTCCCCCGTGTCAGTTTACTGCAAGCCATCTGGGTTCTCTTCTCCTTGAAGCCTGCATTCCTCACATTCTTCTTCCTGCATGTCAGTGAAGGTCAGGTCCCTGTAGCGTTCACTGGCTAGGAAGGAATGCTGATCTATTGCAGAGACAGCAGGTATGCGCAAGTTTCTGTAATAGTTCGGCACTCCCTGCTAGACTGCAATTTTGTGACGTAGCGTACATTGCCGGGCAGGAAGGAGATGGCCTGTGAGTGTATGTAACGTCACAGGAAGCAGAAGAATCAGGCAGCTGGAGGTGAGGTGACTCAGGGGGACTGCAGGAGACAGGAGAAGACCAGCGGAGAGAAGATGCCGTAAGAAGACTGCCTGGGGAGGGATAGGTGAGTATAGAATTTTTGTTTTTAATGACAAAACCCCTTTAAGCACAGTGCAGTTGATTACAACACAGGGTTATCTCTAGATCAAATGACAACGTACTGGGAAATGAGCTCCACCAAAAAAGAGCCTAATTGTAGAAGGTGCAGCATGCTAGTGCATGGGGCTGGTGAGGTGATCAGCATCTCCCAAGTGTCATACAGCCCTCTGTAATAAGGTTTATCCCTATGGACGTATTGCAAGTTTTTTATCTTCTCTCTTACTACGTATAACTTGGAGTCACTGTGATAAAGATATATAAGCCTTCCATACTTTTCTGCATTGAAGACTCCCATGAATTTACAATGTGATGCCTTCTTCCTGTCACTGTAGTAAGCCTCTGAGTGGCCATCTTTAACAAATCCCTTACTGTGTAAAGTGTCCCCCTCACAGCATGAGGGTTCTCACCCAGGAGGGCAGGCAGGGGGAGGGGCTGAGAAGCAGTTTGCTCTCACTGATGAAATTTGCTAAAATGCCAGTCCTCCAATCTGCAGTGCCTTGGAAAACAATCTAGGCATAGAAACCAAACAATTAGAAATTTTAATGAAAACCAATTACAAAAACTCTTCATTTTTAAAAACACAATGATTAAAGAAAATAAAAAGGAGTGCAGAGATGTACATATCCTTAAAATACTATGAAGATGGAAAACATTATACCCAAGTCAAGATACACATTTCAAAATGTGTCTGTCAGCAGGTCCCTTAGGCCCCCTGCAGACGGCCGGGTCGGATCCCGCTGCGAGATGCACGCTGTGCCCCTGCAGTGACCACTGCGGATCACCTACTCCCGGCATCTCCCCGCTCTATGCCAGCCAGCCACACGCGCACAGCAGAGCCGGCACGTCAGCCGTGACGTTTCTGTGCGGGCCTCCGCAGGGCGGAAATTCTGCGGGAAATCCCGTCGCGGAATTTCCACCCCTGTGCCGGGGGCCTTACTATTTTTAATTTGTATTGTATACATTATGCAAAGCAGAAAGATCAGGGTCTTCACAATCCCCCTTCTTTCAGAGCATAATGCTCACTAATGTGCAGGCAATCACTTCTGCTATCAACCTATACTGCTTCTTAGTACAAAGACCACAGTGGGCCCCCCATTACAGTTTTGGGTTTTGCCAATCAGGACAGAAGGGCCAGGCCTTTGTTCACCCTCCACACCCTACCATGACTCTTAGGCCACTTCTTTACTAACACTTCAGTTGCTCTGGAGAGAGAAGTTCTGCGCAGATTCTCACCACCCAATATCAAAAGAGATGGGACAAGGGCCCCATAGGGCCCCATAGCAGCTATATGGCCTGCCGCTGTAACTGTAGCCCAAGACTGAGCAGAATTAATAGGCACTGGAAGTAACAGTACTTTTTCCTTGTAGAACTAGATCTCCCTGTATGAGAGTTATGGAAAGCGTCTCTAACCCGACCTTAGGTGGATCTGTGTGACGAAAGGAAACCTGCATAGAATGTCAGAAAATCCATTTAAAGTATCGCTTTGTAGAACACCAAAAATGGGTACTTGAAGAGACAACTGATGGTTTCTATGCTGTATAGGGGCCCCTCTGTAGAAGCAGCGCAGGTTGCTGTGGCCTCCTTTTGTCCGTAAGTAGACGTTAAGGGACAATGACACTAAGGGAAACTATTGCTCTGTGATACATATTAGATAGCTGCCGTCTATGCAATTCCTAAATGTAGGTGCGCCAAAGCTCCACCTGACATAAGGCCCCCGGTACACGGCAGAGCTGCATGCTGGAGACTGTAGGTGGGTGTGCCATTAATATTTAGGGTTGGAATTCAACTTCCCACGAGTCACCGACAAGTTTTAAACTTTAGAACTTCTTTTTTTCTTTCTCATAGGCTACAAAACGCATGGATGTGAAGCCCGTGGTTTCCAATGGGTTCTTTCAGGCTACAAAACCTAGCGATGATCTTGTGGCCTGTGTAAACGAGGCCTGAGAATAGCTGAACCTCACAATATGTGTACAGGGGTGAGCCCAAAGTATTCAGTAACACATCTGTATCAAAGTGCAAGGGTGAAGGTGCAAAAAGAAGCAAGCATTGGAATAAAGGGGCTCTATAGTCAGCTGCGGATACTTCTGGATATGGAGAATGGAGAAGATTGTTTGATACCAATGTAATGGGCAGGACAGATTCCTACTTAGGGTCTGTTCTTTGGCTAACCAGGGAAAGCAGCGAGGGCATAATAATCCTTCCCTGCATCGGAGATCCTATAGGTTTAGGATCTAAAGAAGATCAAGAGAAGAAGAAACAATTTTACAGGAAGAGACATTTGTATTCAACGTCTAACGGTTTTTTGAATTTTTTTTTGTTTTTCAAGCCCAGATTTGACAAGATTGGTTTTATGTTGATAGCAAATGAAAATATAAGGAACAGTGTAATAAATGTGACATTAGATTATCTGGTTGTATATGTAATATATCATGGAAATGAAAAATATGGAAAACATTCGGAAGTTGCTAATAGAACTTGGATATAGAATCATATGTCAAAAGGTATATTGAAAATAGCTGCCAACATATAACAAGATGAAGATCAGGGATGGTTTAGCTTTCTTAACCCTGCCAATTGGTTCTCGGGGTTAGGAGGTTGGTTCATGGGAATCCTACAAAGTATATTACAAGTGGTAATGATAATCTTATGTGTATATATTGCAATCAAGGTAATAATTTCATGCGTAGCTAAATGTACTGAAAGCCGATTTTCTGCACCCATTTAAATGTCTTGATACCCTAGATGGACATAGAGTGCACCATTCCTACCTGGGGATCCGGCTGGAGCCGGATCCAACGGGTGACTGAAACAGGAGATAATGGTGGCTCTGATGTCCAAATGGGGGATTATGTTAGGGGTTAATCTTGTTTCTAAAGTAATTCCTAATTCTGACATGACATAAGAAAAATAAGGAACTTAGAAGTTGCTCATTTTGTCCGGACCTTGCATTTCGGACATCGTGATAAAACACAAGAAACTAAGTGGATAAGTTTCAAACTGACATTTCATGGTTGTGGCCGGATACGCCCGAACTGCGCCCGAGCACAGCAGATGTGCTTTTGCAAGATAAAGTTGTTTTTGCAAGAATGAAAAGTGCTAATATTTTGTTTTCCAAACTAATCACCTGACTAAGTAATTCTTCGAAGTCGCACCCTGCGCGGGCGACGGTCTATATAAGCTGTGTGTTTCTCCAAATAAACCAGAACTCATTTTGATTCACTTGCTGTGTGTATAGTGGATTCTTATGGTTCTCCGGGTACTCGTTATAATTTTCCTTTTTAATTTGGACTCAGGCAACATCCGCACTGGTCTCTGTTGAAGACCCCCTACAACACCATCAGATATTCATTTGATTTAGATCCCTCCTTTTTTCTTTCACTTTGCATTATGTTAATTGTTAAAAATGAACTACCAACATTTGTATTTTTGAAAGAATTCTAATTTTTTGGAATGAAATCCAGGGAGGAAAAGATAATTCAAATGAATAAATGGAATCCCTGCCTCACACTGACAGATTACAAGGCATCCAACAATTACCGTTCAGTCTACTAAATAGCTAGAAACACTGTATCCAGCAAATGCAGCAATACACGTATAGTCACGTCACATGATGGAATCTACTGCAAAAACATCTTAGAGTCCACCAGCTCTGTGATTGGTCGCTTTAGCTGTGACCACGGATCCACTCTTGCGTTTGCACTGCCTCCTAGAAGCCTGCTGAGAGTAGTAGGTCAGTAGGGCCAACAGAAACACACGGATTTCCTTAGATGGGTTTTAATGTTGTGCAGATTAATGTGACCTAATTTGGCGTGAGATATCAGGGTCTCCACTTCACAAGGCACAATAGCCGCCCGGGCTCCCCCTCCAGGCCCTTTCATCGCTATTTAATTCTTTTCGCTTTCTCCATTCACTTAGAGACTAATCAGATTAAATCTTTTTCCAAAAGGTGCTCTCTGTCTCTCTCTCTCACTAAATCTCATCCCGCTCTTCCTCTTCCCCCTCCTCTATTGCCAACTCAAGAAAACTGATTTTGGCAGCCAGATCGTTAGACTGTTTTATGTCTTTGAGTCCTATTACCTCATCCTGTCTGTTGTTATTCACCTCCTCCTCGCTGGCCACAGATGCCCTCTCCTATTGCCCTGGGGGTTGCCCCTTCCATGCCGGAGATCACCTGAATCCTGGCTCTAATGCCATCAGTATGAACACGGGGAATGTTCCCACCGACAGACCTTGCGCTTCTATCCCCTTCAAATTACTTTTACCTGATTTGCAGTTTGAAAACACTTTAAATACCACATTAGGAAACTTCGTTACAAGCGATTCCTTAATGTTATGCTGTCAACAGAATCACTCGCTTTCAAGCCCAATGCTAATAATAAGCCAAAGGTGCCATCAGCAGAATACAGAATCCGTCTCCCAGAAGCTGTGAAGTGCCGATGGGCATCGTGGCAGCGGCCCATTCACATGACTCTAGCAAAGCGATGCACATGGATATAAAGATGGGCGAGACGCAAGTTTTGATTGAGAAATACATTGCCGATTCCATGTGGATACTTTTTGCAACACATGAATTGATTCCTTATATGCTGCTTGTTTGGACCAGCAGACAACAGACAGCTTCTCCAAGTATCAACATGCGACCGGGCTGCAAATTACAACCTTTTAAAATCCTATTTTGTCCACCTGCTAATGCAGGACGCTAGCAGAGAATTCTGTCTTTCTCCAAGCAGTCACTGTATCATAATAATCTCCATTCTGGCCCCATGACGGAGGAAGGCAAATGCTGAACATATTCACAAAGGCAGTAAAGTGAAATCTGCAGCATAATCAGCCCTTTCACCCTCCGCACACAGCAGCCCTCCCTCCGCACCCCCAGACCCAGCCTTCTTAAACCTAACTTAAAAAAATGATTGAAATTCAATTGGGTCAAGATCTACTCACAAATGCATTGGACACGGCCCTCACTATAAACCAGGATTGTATGCAGAAGCAGTGAGGGGGTCATGAATTATTCAGATGGCCCTGTCTTTCAGAATTATCCTGTGAAGAAAATAAATGGGAGATTATACATGTATATACATACATGTACATTATATGGCCATGTATATTTATGAATGTACAGCAGTACGGGGGATAGAGAATGGAGCAGAATAGAGACTTGTTAGTGCTCCTCTCTACTTCTACATGGAGGGCGGTAAGCTCCACAGCTCTGACTAGTTCCCCTAAATGCATTATAGATCCAGTGATACAACCCCGCAGCCCGAGAGGCTTTCATCTGATCCCTTATTCTAAAGGGATTCGGCCATCATGTTTTCCGTTCATAAGCTGCCACCACCGCACTACCAAGCGCATGACAGTCTGGACATATGTGTGCAAGAAATGGTAGAAAGTGTATTAGAGCAAAAGCTATTCTCTCCTGGCCTGTATGCTAATGACCCGCCTCAAGTCATGGAAGCGGGTCGCCGGAGCCCAGAGTCATACTATCCTCTTATTATGTATTCCCCCATCCACGATGAGAGCTGCTTCCCCCTGCCGTTCTCTCCCCTTAAGACTCAGCCCAGTCTCGGCGGGAAAGGACATGAGCACTGCAGTCTACACTCCGACTTCAGTGGCGCACTATGCATGTGCGCATTTCCATTCTCACTGAGGCAGAAGGCCACACAGCGCACATGCGTAATTTCATTGCTACTTGCGCTGACGTCAATGGCAGGGGGAGGCGGCCGAATTGGATGGGGGAGTGCATAATGAGAGGATGGTGTGACTTGGGGCTCTAGCGGCCCGCCTCTGTGACTCCAGGCGGGTCATTAGCATAGGAAACACAGGACTGGTGACCCCCCTAACACTAATTCAGGGACCATAAAACCTTCACATCTTTATCAGTGACTATTTAAGTATTTTTTATATCTCTACTAGAGATGAGCGAACGTACTCGTACGAGCTTGATACTCGTTCGAGTATTAGCGTGTTCGAGATGCTCGTTACTCGTAACGAGCACCACGCAATGTTCGAGTTACTTTCACTTTCATCTCTGAGACGTTAGCGCGCTTTTCTGGCCAATAGAAACACAGGGAAGGCATTACAACTTCCCCCTGCGACGTTCAAGCCCTATACCCCCCCTGCAGTGAGTGGCTGGCGAGATCAGCTGTCACCCGAGTATATAAATCGGCCCCTCCCGTGGCTCGCCACAGATGCATTCTGACAGAGATCAGGGACAGTGCTGCTGGTGCCGGAGCTGCTATAGGGAGAGTGTTAGGAGTGATTTTAGGCTTCAAGAACCCCAACGGTCCTTCTTAGGGCCACATCTGACCGTGTGCAGTACTGTTGAGGCTGCTTTTAGCAGTGTTGCACAATTTTTTTTTTTGTATATCGGCCGTGCAGAGCATTGCGTCCGCAGTCTGCAGTCATTGTACAGAGTATAGGGCCAGTACTGGTGAGGCAGGGAAAGAGATATTCAGGCTATATAGGCAGTGGGCTTTTTCCAAGAAATTGGGGAAAAATACTATATTTGGGCTGCCTGTGACCGTCTTCAGTTTACTGCGTGTCTGCTGGGGGTAGTAGTCCTAATTAATACGCAGCTAAGCGTTGCAGCAGGCTTACGCAAAATTGTTTCCTGAATCTGCTGTCTCTGTTACATCAGCGCCGACATCCCGCCAGGGGGAAACAGTATACATAATATTATACGCTGCCTACAGTATCTATCTGCTGGGGGTAGTAGTCCTAATTAATACGCAGCTAAGCGTTACAGCAGGTTGGCGCAAAATTGTTTCCTGGATCTGCTGTGCGTTCCGTAAGGGAAGTCAGCCTCCAACCACAGGCCAATAAGCGGCACATTTAATTACAGCGTTCTGTTTCTACACTACTGGTAATACAGCATGTTGAGGGGTAGGGGTAGGCCTAGAGGACGTGGACGCGGGCGAGGACGCGGAGGCCCAAGTCAGGGTGTGGGCACAGGCCGAGCTCCTGATCCAGGTGTATCGCAGACGACTGCTGCGGGATTAGGAGAGAGGCATGTTTCTGGCATCCCCACATTCATCTCACAATTAATGGGTCCACGCGGTAGACCTTTATTAGAAAATGAGCACTGTGAGCAGGTCCTGTCGTGGATGGCAGAAAGTGCATCCAGCAATCTATCGACCACCCAGAATTCTGCGCTGTCCACTGCTGCAACTCTGAATCCTCTGGCTGCTGCTCCTCCTTCCTCCCAGCCTCCTCACTCCATTACAATGACACATTCTGAGGAGCAGGCCGACTCCCAGGAACTGTTCTCGGGCCCCTGCCCAGAATGGGCAGCAATGGTTCCGAATCCTCTCCCACTGGAGGAGTTTGTCGTGACCGATGCCCAACCTTTGGAAAGTTCCTGGGGTCCGGGGGATGAGGCTGGGGACTTCCGGCAACTGTCTCAAGAGCTTTCAGTGGGTGAGGAGGCCGATGACGATGAGACACAGTTGTCTATCACTCAGGTAGTAGTAATTGGAGTAAGTCCGAGGGAGGAGTGCTGAGAGGATTCGGAGGAAGAGCAGCAGGACGATGAGGTGACTGACCCCACCTGGTTTGCTACGCCTACTGAGGACAGGTCTTCAGAGGGGGAGGCAAGTGCAGCAGCAGGGCAGGTTGGAAGAGGCAGTGCGGTGGCCAGGGGTAGAGGCAGGGCCAGACCGAAGAATCCACCAACTGTTTCCCAAAGCGCCCGCTCGCGCCATGCCACCCTGCAGAGGCCGAGGTGCTCAAAGGTCTGGCAGTTTTTCACCGAGAGTGCAGACGACCAACGAACAGTGGTGTGCAACCTTTGTCGCGCCAAGATCAGCCGGGGAGCCACCACCACCAGCCTCACCACCACCAGCATGCGCAGACATATGATGGCCAAGCACCCCACAAGGTGGGACGAAGGCCGTTCACCGCCTCCGGTTTGCACCGCTGCCTCTCCCCCTGTGCCCCAACCTGCCACTGAGATCCAACCCCCCTCTCAGGACACAGGCACTACCGTCTCCTGGCCTGCACCCACACCCTCACCTCCGCTGTGCTCTGCCCCATCCACCAATGTCTCTCAGTGCACCGTCCAGCCGTCGCTAGCGCAAGTGTTGGAGCGCAAGCGCAAGTACGCCGCCACGCACCCGCACGCTCAAGCGTTAAACGTGCACATAGCCAAATTTATCAGCCTGGAGATGCTGCCGTATAGGGTTGTGGAAACGGAGGCTTTCAAAGGTATGATGGCGGAAGCGGCCCCGCGCTACTCAGTTCCCAGTCGCCACTACTTTTCCCGATGTGCCGTCCCAGCCCTGCACGACCACGTCTCCCGCAACATTGTACGCGCCCTCACCAATGCGGTTACTGCCAAGGTCCACTTAACAACGGACACGTGGACAAGCACAGGCGGGCAGGGCCACTACATCTCCCTGACGGCACATTGGGTGAATTTAGTGGAGGCTGGGACCGAGTCAGAGCCTGGGACCGCTCACGTCCTACCCACCCCCCGAATTGCGTGCCCCAGCTTGGTGGTGGTATCTGCGGGGGTGTATGCTTCCTCCACTAAACCACCCTCCTCCTCCTCCTACGCAACCTCTGTCTCGCAATCAAGATGTGTCAGCAGCAGCACGTCGCCAGCAGTCAGTGTCGCGCGTCGTGGCAGCACAGCGGTGGGCAAGCGTCAGCAGGCCGTGCTGAAACTACTCAGCTTAGGAGAGAAGAGGCACACGGCCCACCAACTGCTGCAGGGTCTGACAGAGCAGACCGACCGCTGGCTTGCGCCCCTGAGCCTCCAACCGGGCATGGTCGTGTGTGACAACGGCCGTAACCTGGTGGCGGCTCTGCAGCTCGGCAGCCTCACGCACGTGCCATGCCTGGCCCACGTCTTTAATTTGGTGGTTCAGCGCTTTCTGAAAAGCTACCCACGCTTGTCAGACCTGCTCGGAAAGGTGCGCCGGCTCTGCGCACATTTCCGCAAGTGCCACACGGACGCTGCCACCCTGCAACATCGGTTTCATCTGCCAGTGCACTGACTGCTGTGCGACGTGCCCACACGGTGGAACTCTACGCTCCACATGTTGGCCAGGCTCTATGAGCAGCGTAGAGCTATAGTGGAATACCAACTCCAACATGGGCGGCGCAGTGGGAGTCAGCCTCCTCAATTCTTTACAGAAGAGTGGGCCTGGTTGGCAGACATCTGCCAGGTCCTTGGAAACTTTAAGGAGTCTACCGAGATGGTGAGCGGCGATGCTGCAATCATTAGCATCCCCATTCCTCTGCTATGCCTCTTGAGAAGTTCCCTGCAAAGCATAAAGGCAGACGCTTTGCGCTCGGAAACAGAGGCGGGGGAAGACAGTATGTCGCTGGATAGTCAGAGCACCCTCCTGTCTATATCTCAGCGCGTTGAGGAGGAGGAGGAGGGGGAGGAGCATGAGGAGGAGGGGGAAGAGACAGCTTGGCCCACTGCTGAGGGTACCCATGCTGCTTGCCTGTCATCCTTTCAGCGTGTATGGCCTGAGGAGGAGGAGGAGGATCCTGAAAGTGATCTTCCTAGTGAGGACAGCCATGTGTTGCGTACAGGTACCCTGGCACACATGGCTGACTTTATGTTAGGATGCCTTTCTCGTGACCCTCGCGTTACACGCATTCTGGCCACTACGGATTACTGGGTGTACACACTGCTCGACTAACGGTATAAGGAGAACCTTTCCACTCTCGTACCCGAAGAGGAAAGGGGTTCAAGAGTGATGCTATACCACAGGACCCTGGCGGACAAACTGATGGTAAAATTCCCATCCGACAGCGCTAGTGGGCGCAGGCGCAGTTCCGAGGGCCAGGTAGCAGGGGAGGCGCAGAGATCAGGCAGCATGTACAGCACAGGCAGGGGAACACTCTCTAAGGCCTTTGACAGCTTTCTGGCTCCCCAGCAAGACTGTCACCGATCCCCAGTCAAGGCTGAGTTGGCGGGAGCACTGTAAAAGGATGGTGAGGGAGTACGTAGCCGATCGCACGACCGTCCTCCGTGACGCCTCTGCCCCCTACAACTACTGGGTGTCGAAGCTGGACACGTGGCCTGAACTCGCGCTGTATGCCCTGGAGGTGCTTGCTTGTCCTGCGGCTAGTGTCTTGTCAGAGAGGGTGTTTAGTGCGGCTGGGGGAATCATCACAGATAAGCGTACCCGCCTGTCAACCAATTAATGTAATCCAATTAATTTTTTGCCCACCTGCATTAAAGCTGACGTTACATCAGCTATGATGGGCACTGCAATGGGATACATTTATGTACAGCCGGTGGGTTCCAGGGAGCCACCCATGCTGTGGGTGCACACGGAATTCCCATTGCGGAGTTGTACCTGCCTGTGACTATTTATAAAAAACCGCTGTCTGACTAGGGCATGCAGACACCTTGACAGAATGAATAGTGTGTGGCACATAGGTTCCCCATTGCTATGCCCACGTGTGCAGCTCCTGATGGCGGTGGCACAGGATTATATTTCTCATTGCTTCTGTACAGCATTGTGGGCTATCGCCGCGCCCCTTTTAAAGAGGGTCGCTGCCTAGCCGTGCCAACCCTCTGCAGTGTGTGCCTGCGGTTCCTCCTCATGGCAGACGCACTTATAAATAGACATGTGGGTGGTGTGGCTATGAGGCCAGCGAGTGGCATGAGGGCAGCTGAAGGCTGTGCAGGGGCACTTTGGTGTGCGCTGAGGACACTGCGTCGTGCGGGGGGGGTTGGTCAGCATGTAACCCAGGAGAAGTGGCAGCGGAGTGTCATGCAGGCAGTGATTGTGCTTTGTTGGAGGTAGTGTGGTGCTTAGCTAAGATATGCATTGCTAATGAGGGCTTTTCAGAAGTAAAAGTTGTTGGGAGGGGGGGGGGGGGCACTCTTGCCGCTATTGTGGCTTAATAGTGGGACCTGGGAACTTGAGATGCAGCCCAACATGTAGCCCCTCGCCTGCCCTATCCTTTGCTGTGTCGTTCCCATCACTTTCTTGAATTGCCCAGATTTTCACATATGGAAACCTTAGCGAGCATCGGCGATATACAAAAATGCTCGGGTCGCCCATTGACTTCAATGGGGTTCGTTACTCGAAACGAACCCTCGAGCATCGCGAAAATTTCGTCCCGAATAACGAGCACCCGAGCATTTTGGTGCTCGCTCATCTCTAATCTCTACTCATCCTGTTGTGGTATTCTTTTAAGTGCAAATGAATCACATCCATGTCTGTGCCTTGTCAGAAGTATGTATATATATTTATATATGTACACACACATACATACATATATACATATATATATATATATATATATACATATATACATATATATATATATATATATATATATATATATATACACACACACACACACACACACACACACACACACACACCTCTTCGGATCAATTCCATTTAAGCCTGAGGAAGACCCCTGAGTGGTTGGAAAGCTGCTATAGCATCATGTACTTGTTCGCCATTAAAAGGTCTCATATCTACCAGATCGCGTGGTTTCACTTGCTGAGAACATTCACATCAGCATTTAGGACATGAGAGAATAAAAGTAAGTTTTTGCTATAATGAACTTTCTTCCATTTCTTGCATATGTACGTCCAGGTTGTGTTTTATGTGCTCGGTAGGGCGGTGGGGGCGGCTTATGACCGAAACATCTTAGTAGCACAGAAGAATGAAAAATGCACAAAACCCACAAACTGTTTAATCAAATGACGCCACATGTTCCCCATGACGGGTGAGGCTATTTACATCATATGCCCCGTGAGCTGCTAATATCCTTCCACTGCCATTCCACATTAGAGATTCTTGCCTGTCCCTTTTATGAATGTCCGTTGGTCATTATAAGCGCTCTTACCCACTTGCGTTTTATTAACGCGATTGTCAATGGGACTTCCTAATGTTAAAAACGCATCGCACAAAAATTGCAAAGTACAAAGTTGTGATGCGTTTTTAACATTAGAAAGTCCCATTGACAATCGTGTGGATAAAAAACGCAACAATATCGCAGCGTTAAAAAACGCAAGTGCGTGTGAGCCCTAAGACTTATCAAGGATTCGAAAAAAAGAGTCTGCCTTATTTTGTAAACAGCGCCCCTATTGTCCGTGGACGAGTCTGGTATTGCAGATTATCCCCATTTAAATGAATGAGGCTGCACTATCAGACACAGCCAGCGTTGTGGTGCTGAACCTTACCTGTTCCTGCATGCAGCCAAAGTCCAGGCCAGGAGACCTCTAACTGCCGTAGTAAACATGGCTGATCGCTGACTTATCATGGTTTACGCTGTGATATAGGATTTCTGAAGCAGAATTCCATTGGTGCCAGTTTAAGGAATAGCAAATCCCAGACTCGTCACATTAACATATGTATGCCAAGTATATTGTAGCAGGATGTACCTTACCATCTGCCTTTAGTCTGGCAGCTTGGGTGGCATGACCTACAGTTGATTCCTCTGCTATACATAATGACTGCTTCAATATGCATCACATATACACATAATGAAGGAGCCGTCACATTTGTTATGTTTGCATATGCTATTTTATGTCAAATTAATTATCTAATTAAATCAAATTGTGATGATTTAATGGGAAAAAAAAGGTTGCTCTACGTAAGAGTGTTGGGGATCTGAACTCCGTGTTACATTTACCCCTTTGGTAAGATATAAAGTAACACTATTATGTACGAGACAATGAGTACCCATGTAAGACATTATATTCACCCAGCAAAGCAGTAAGACCATAATTGGCGCAGTGTTTCCATGCAGGAGCCACAATGATGATCTCCAAGCATAATGCCGGGAAGAGATCTCTGAAGTTTTCGTTACCTGGACACTAATATTCCCCACTCCGCCACAGACATGCCATCCTGCAAGCTCGGCTTTGTTAGTGTTTTTGTTTAGCATTCAGCGAAGGCGTCTTCCTCCCAACTGAACCATGACGCCATAATAATGCAATCAACACTGAGAAAAGAGATGGAGACTTTGCTAAGCAGTTCTCTCCCAGAGTCTTGTGGGGCAAGATTTTCTTGCATCATATCAGAAGGCAGCAGCTTTGACATTTCTAAGATAGAACGGACAATAAAACATAAGATTTGTCTTCATGTACCTGCGGTCTGTTCTGTATCTCTCCTACATGAAGAATCACAACATTTTATTTTTTTATTTCATGATAAATATTTTAGTTACTCCCATATTTTTAAAAAAAGTTGTCCAAGTTATGAAAGGGCATCTCGCCAGGGCCTCCGTGGCGTAAAATAACAAGACAGTTGATACTCACCTCTTCCCACTCATCCCCAACATCGCCTCCGGGTCTCCCTAGTGACAGCATCTTTACAGGCTCCGGTCAGCCTGAGCTAATTACAAACAAGCTGCTGCAGCCAATGACAGCATTCAATGATTTTCCCTGAGCTCTGTCATTGGCTGCAGAGGCAGGTTTACGGAGTATCACAGGCTGACTGCAAACAGTAAACAGAGTTACATAGTATGTTATGCTGCAAAAAACATGTTTAGTTCAGTCTATTACCCCCCTATATTGATCCAGAGGAAGACCCCCCCCCCCCCCCCCATGAGGTAGAAGCCAATTTTCCTCATTTAGGGCTTGATCGGACAAGACTGTTTTTTTGTTAGTCTATGTGCGTGACAAATCCCACTGCTCGTATGAGCGGAAAGCATGTGAATGAGCAAAGTTTGATATACGCAGTGCATGAAGCTTTGCCCATTCACTGGAGCAGCTGTGCTTGGAGAAGCGCAGCTGCTCCACAAAGGTCCCCCTCATCACTGAACACTGCGACAGCACTGTCACAGTGTTCAGTGATGATGGGATTCCCTGCGGGGGTAAAAGAATTCCCTGCAACAGAGGACCACTATGCTATCTCATTGCTTTCAATAGGGCCAGAGCTGCTGCTGCCCCATTAAAAGCAATGGGATGAAGGCAACCCCCGCAGCGATGTAAGGGGGAAGAGCTTGACATATAAGCCCTACCCTGAAAATCATGCCTAGCTGTAGAAAAAAAAAAGTTAACTCACTTAGAAGTGCTGTTCGGCTCCTCTCCTTATCCCTGTACAGTCTTTTTCTGCATTCTGGTGGCCGGGGATTGAAAAATCCCCACCTCCAGAAAGCGCTGCTCTGACTGGATGAGCGCTGTGACCAATCAGAGGCAACGCTCAGCTGTCATTCAATCCCTGGCCACCAAAATACAGAAGACTGTCGGGGACGGGGAGACGAGACGGACAGTGATTCTGGGTGAGTTAACTTTTTTTTTCTTTCTACAGCTAGGGAGGATTTATGGGGTAGGCCTTATATTTCAAGCCCCCCACCCACTCCCAGAAATCATCGATGCAGGGTTTGCCTTCATCCCATTGCTTTTTATTCATAGAATCATAGAATGGTAGAGTTGGAAGGGACCTCCAGGGTCATCGGGCCCAACCCCCTGCTCAGTGCAGGATTTACTAAATCATCCCAGACAGATATTTGTCCAGTCTCTGTTCGAACTTTCATTGAAGGAGAACTCCCCACCTCCCGTGGCAACCTGTTCCACTCATTGATCCCCCTCACTGTCTAATATCTAATCCGTGTCTCCTCCCTTTCAGTTTCATCCCATCGCTTCTAGTCTTTTCTTGTGCAAATGAGAATAGGGCTGATCCCTCTGCACTGTGACAGCCCTTCAGATATTTGTAGACAGCTATTAAGTCTCCTCTCAGTCTTCCTTTTTACAAACTAAACATTCCCAGATCCTTTAACCGTTCCTCATAGGACATGTTTTGCAGACCGCTCACCATCTTGGTAACTCTTCTCTGAACTTGCTTCAGTTTGTCGATATCTTTTTTAAAGTAGGGTGCCGAGAACTGGACCCAGTATTCCAGATGAGGTCTGACTAAGGAAGAGTAGAGGGGATAATGACCTCATGTGATCTAGACTCTATGCTTCTCTTAATACATCCCAGAATTGTGTTTGCCTTTTTGGCTGCTGCATCACATTGTTGACTCATGTTCAGTCTATGTTCTATTAGTACACGCAAGTCTTTTTCACATATGCTGCTGCTTAGCCCAATTCTTCCCATTCATTTTTCTTCCCCAGATGTAGGACTTTGCATTTCTCCTTGTTAGTCACCACCCACTGTTCAAGCTTTTCTAGATCATTTTGAATACTCTTTTCCCTAGGGTTAGCTATCCCTCCTAGCTTTGTGTCATCGACAAATTTGATCAGTTTTCCAGCAATTCCCTCCTCCGGATCATTTATAAAAATGTTGAGCCTTGTGGTCCCCACTTGATACATTCTTCCACTTTGATGTGCAGCCATTTATGACCACTCTTCGAGTACGATCACTCAGTCAGTTGTGAATCCACCTAACAGTTGCCGTGTCAATCCCAGATTTGGTCATTTTTTCAATAAGTCTGGTATGAGATACTTTGTCAAATGCTTTACTAAAGTCAAGATATACTATATCCACCACATTTCCCTGATCAGTCGATGAGTCTGTCATAGAAGGAAATTAGATTAGTCTGGCATGACTTGTTTGTTACAAACCCATGCTGGCTCTGGTTAATTACTCCATTTTCATCCAAGTACTTGAATAGACATGGTTTGATAATTTGTTCGAAGATCTTTCCCGGTATAGAAGTCAGGCTCACAGGCCTGTAGTTTCCTGGATCCACATTCTTCCCCTTTTTGAAGATAGGGACAACATTTGCCCTTTTCCTATCTTCTGGGACTTCTCCTGTTTTCCAGGAATTTTCAAAGATTATAGCGAGTGGTTCAGCAATTACCTCCACTGCTGCCTTTAGTATCCTAGGATGTATTCATTTAGACCTTGAGAATTGAATTCATTTCAGTTAGCTAAGTGTTCCCTCACCATCTCTATGCTTACAGATAGCCTGCATTCTTTTATTCCCCCAATAGCACAGGGAAGATCAGCTGATGTTAAATCTACTTTCTGAGAGAAAACAGATACAAAATAGGAATTTAAAAGTCCAGCCTTCTCAACATCATTCTTAGCCAATTCACCATTTTCATCTTGTAAGCATCCAATAGCATCTTTCACTTTTCTTTTGCTTTTGACACACCCCTAAAATCCTTTTCTATTGCTTTTGGCCACTGTTGCAGGCCTCAATTCCTTATTAGCTTTAGCTTTTCTGACACTTGCTCTACAGTTTCTGCAGACCGCATTTGTTACGTGTGCTGCTGAGACATGTTGTACTATTGTGATTCCAGCAGCACAGCACTCTCAGGGTTAATGATTGAGCTGGCTGGGTGTGGTACTGTCTGCTAGCCAATCCCCTGGATCTGTGTTCCCATATAAACCCAGCTCCTGGTCAGTCACTGCATGGCCCCTCAGGTGAGCAGTCATGAATGCTTGTCTGGTGAGGTTTGCAGTGTGACTTGGTTCATGTCCGTTTGTACGTTTAAATTCGGTCAGTTTTGTGTTAGCTTGCTGTGTGTCCTGCAATCTGTGTTGTGTCCTGTTGCAGCGTGTGGTGAACTGTGTCCGGTTCTGCTGGACTCCTGGTTAGTGTAGGGACTAGCAGTATAACCAGGAGCCGTGAAGTGGCCTGCTAGCTTAAAACATCTTGTACAAAATGTCAACGAATACCTGGTATTTATATTCAGCTTCCAATCTGTTACTAGTGGTGGCATGTTGTATGCGGTGTATTCTGGGTCTGTCATGTGACATGTGAATGCATCCTGTTCTGGTGCGTGGCTCCTAGGATCAGCTAGGGCCCAGATCCGAAGACAGCTGGGCTGCCCTTATTGGGGCAATGTCCCCGCTTAGGTAGGGCCATGTCTACCTCCCGGTAGCACAGGGTCAGTTGCATGAAACCCGTGTGTGTGTCCCCTTGGTCACGATCGTGTGGGTCCCGTGCTTTGCCTGCCCACACGATCGTAACAGCATTATATTCTTCTTTAGATATTCCCCCCCTCTTTCCATTTGATAAACATATTTTTCTTCCTCTTTAACGTGTACAAGTTCTGTGTTCATCCATCCTGGTCTCTTTAAATGCCTCCCATTCTTCCTTCTTTTAGGGATTGTTAATGATTGTGCTTTGAGAATCTCATTTCACAATATTTCCCAACCTTCTTGAACATTTCTGTCCTTTAGAACATCCAGCCACTGGAGTCTATTAAAAACTGCCTTTCTGAAATCCAACCTTGAGGTCTGAGTTTTCTCAGGTCTTCCTCCCCTTTTTATCCAAAATCCAAGGATATCATGATCATAGCCTCCTAAGGTCCCAGCCACCCTTACTTCCTCAACCATTCCACTCCCTGTTGGTAAGAATTAGGTCCAAGATAGCAGATCCCCTTGTTTCCTCTTCTTCCTTCTGTAAGATAAAGTTCTCAGCAAGAGCCGATAAGAATCTGTTGGATCCATTACTTTTACCTAAGAGAGATTCCTAACAAATGTCTGGATCGGTAAAATCTCCCATGATCACTATGTTGGGCTTCTTTAAGGTCTTGGCCATCTGATGTAGAAAGAGTTCCTCCATATCTTCTGCTTGTCCAGGTGGCCTATAGTAAATGCCTACAATGATGTTTTTTCTGTTCTCTCCTTGTATTCTTACCCAAACAGTTTCTACAGAACTCCCAGCTCTGAAGCTTGAATCTCTGTGGAGATGAAGGTTTCCCTAACATACAACACAACACCTCCTCCCCTTTTATTAGGTCTGTTTCTTATAAATAGCTTGCATCCTTCAAGCCTTGTATTCCAATCATGTGTATCATTTCACCACGTTTCCGTGATGCCTATGACATCATATTTCTCTTCCTGTGTTCGGAGCTCCAATTCTCCTTGTTTGTTTCCCATGCTCTGTACATTTGTGTAGAAACATGTTAGTTTGTGATCAGGGTCTCTTGCTCCTCTACTTGCCTTCTGAATTTTTTGTCTTTGTTCTTTCTTTCCACTTCTAATAGCAAGGTTCTAAAATGTATTAATTAGCTGTATATTGTTACCTGGCCTTTCACTTCCCTTCCCATATTGTTCTAGTTTGAAGCTCTCCTAATGAGTGAAGCAAGGCGCCCACCAAATATATGCTTACCTGTCTGTAAGGTACAACCCATCTCTAGCAAGCAGTCCATCATATAGGTAATTCACTTCATGGTCTAGAAATCCAAATCTTTGCTGACAGGTGGGAGGATGGATGAGAAGACCACCTGCGCTCCTAGTTCCTTCACCTTCCTTCCGAGGTCTTCAGAGTCTCTGCAGATAGTTGCAAGGTCCTGTTTTTCAGTGTCATTTGTCCTTACAAGTATTAGTAGGAATGGGTGGTGTTCTGTAGGACTGAAGACTCTTGACAGCCTATCAGGCACATCTTTGGTTTGTGCCCCTGGAAGACAGCACACCTCTCGTGAGGTTATGTCAAGTCCACAGACAGCGGCCTCTGTTCCTTTCAGTAGGGAATCCCCCACAACCATCACTCTCCTTTTCTTCTCCAGAACAGCACTTCTTTTTCTCCATTCAAGAGGACTCTGTGTGCCTACTACACTGTTCTTTGTGGATAGAGTCATTTCTTGCTGTACCTCTTTCTCTTCTGTTCTTTGTGAATAAAGTTATTTCTGGCTGTACCTCTTTCTCATTCTGCTCAGGAACCAGTACCAGGCCCCCTGCATGAGAACCTCGCACCAGTTCCTGAGCAGTATGGGTGCTGACTGCCCCCCTATCTTCCTGTTTCTTTGGGTCACATGCTTCCATTCCTCAGCTTCTGCAGGTACTCTGAACATTTTTTTTCCTTCAGCATTTTGAAGACTTTCTTCTGCTCTATCAAGGAAATCATCACCTTTCTTAATAAGTTCCAATGTAGCTATTCTCTCCTGAAGACTATGCACCTTTTCCTCCAGTAGAGACACAAGCTTGCATTTCTGGCAGGTGAAGTTTGGCTTTTCCTCAGGTCGGTCTGTAAACATACAGCATACGTTGCAGCTCACCATATGGCTGCTCTCCTTTTCCATGTTCTCAGTTGTAGAGATGAGCGAACGTACTCGGTAAGGCCGATTTCGCAATCAAGCACCGCGGTTTTCGAGTACTTCACTACTCGGGTGAAAAGATTTGGGGGTCGCGGGGGGGGGGGGGGGGGCGGGGGGTAGCAGCGAGGAACAGGGGGAAGCTCTCTCTCTCCCTCTCCCCCCTACTCCCCTCTGCAACCCCCCGCTCACCCACGGCGCTCCCCGAATCTTTTCACCCGAGTAGTGAAGTACTCGAAAATCGTGGTGCTCGATTGCGAAATCGTCCTTACCGAGTACGTTCGCTCATCTCTACTCAGTTGATGTTCACTTCCAAACTTCTAAAAGTCAACACTTGTAGTGAAGATAACATATAGGATACTACTAAATGAACAAGTTCACACGCTGCTAGACGCGCGCTCTAGCGATGTCCTTAGAGGAGCTAGACCTGGCTAATCCCGGCAATCTTCCCGCTTACAGTGATTCTTTGCTCTTCCCAGAATGCACCTGGAATATGCAAATGATCTTCCTGCAGCTCTAATCTCTCATTGAAAGCAATGGGATAGCATTGTGGTCCTCTGCCACAGCTGTGACAGCTATGGCACGGGATTCTTTCATTCCCGCGGCAGTCCCATCATCACTGAACACTGTGACAGTGCTGCCACAGTGCTCAGTGCTGAGGGGACTCCCCACGGAGATTAATGGAACTCTTCAGTAGACCCCTCATCCCCTCGGGGACTAAGGGGTTAACAGCGGGACATTTAAAAGGTGTTTCTGGCCAGAAGCACCTTTTAAATACTCTGCTGTAAGCAGCGGGGAAGCTATTGGCAGTGCAGGAGTTTCCATTAACTCCTGCTCCCATAGTAGTCAATGGAAACTCCTGCAAAACGCGCACCTATGTCCAATCTTTTTTAGGTGCGTGCTGTTTTGCGCTTCAAATTCCGCGCATATGAACGCTTCTATAGGAACCCACTGGTTCTTTTAGAAGCATGCATTATGCATGTGCAAAACACACGCTCGTCTGACCGAGCCCTTAAGGGAAAGAAAGTGCTTCCAGAGTCCAAACTGGCAATCTGAATAATCCCCGGATCACCGACCCTTCTGAGTAATCAGTAATATATCATGTAATAGTGTATCGCTCATAAAAGCCGTCCAGGCCCACTCTTATCGAATTTGCAATCACTGCGTCCTCAGGGAGAGAGTTTCACAGTCTCACTGCTCTTACAATGAAGAACCCCTTTCTATGTCATGTACAAACTTTCCTCTAGACATTGAGAGCGCTCCCTTGTTACAGTGACAATCCGGGGTATAATAGATGATGGGAGAGATCTCTGTACTGACCCCTGATATATCTATACATAGTTATTGGAGCGCCCCCTTGTTACAGTCCTGGGTATAATAGATGATGGGAGAGATCTCTGTACTGACCCCTGATATATTATACATAGTTATTAGAGCCCCCTTGTTACAGTCCTGGGTATAATAGATGATGGGAGAGATCTCTGTACTGACCCCTGATATATTATACATAGTTATTGGAGCGCCCCCGTGTTACAGTCCTGGGTATAATAGATGATAGGAGAGATCTTTGTACTGACCCCTGATATATCTATACATAGTTATTAGAGCGCCCCCTAGTTACAGTCCTGGGTATAATAGATGATGGGAGAGATC